>NW_016996112.1:0-244 GCF_001483705.2 Eufriesea mexicana | reverse complement strand
CCATCCGTACATCCATACATACATCAATACATATATCCATACATACACAAGTACATTCTTGCATACATACATCCATACACACATCCTTCCACACATCCATCCACACATCCAGACATACATCCATACAAACATCCATACATACATTTATACAAGCATACATTCACGCATACATATATCTGTTCACCAGTACATCCATCCATCCATATATCCTGCCGAATACACATACATCCACCCATACATTCAT
>NW_016996111.1:0-632 GCF_001483705.2 Eufriesea mexicana | reverse complement strand
AACATACCCAAACGTAACCTAGGTCAGCCTGACATGATGAGACCACTGCTGCTGGTCTCCACAGAGGCAAGCAGAATGTACTATAGCACAGTCGTGCGCAGTAATGGACCGCATTGCAATGCATAACAAAAGAGTCGAAGATAACCAAGCCATACCTGACCGAACCTAACCTAACCGTTCGTACCGCAACTTAAAGTAACGCGCCGCGACCACTACTGTTGGCCTCCACAGGGCCAAGCAGAACATATTAGATCACACAATAGCATAGAACTTCACACAATAGCAGTGCAGGGCACAAAAGACAAAGCAATCCTAACCTAGTATACACAATCTTGACATAACCAACAGTAACATGCTTAAAGCTGACGTACCAAGACCATTATAGCTGGCCCCCAGAGTCGCGCAAAGCATATTAAGGGACAGCAGAACGCAAAAATAAACAGAACCGCTGTGCATGGTACAAAAGACATATCTATCCAAGCCTAACCCAACTAACATATCCTATCCAAATGTAGCCTACCACAACATGACTCGCGCGACCACTATTGGTGGCCTCCCCATGTCCAAGTAGAGTATAATAGAGCAATGTAGGGATCAGAAATCCACCGAATAGCAGTGTATAGCACAAAAGT
>NW_016996110.1:621-824 GCF_001483705.2 Eufriesea mexicana | reverse complement strand
CTGTAGCAATGCAATGGCTATATAAAACCTATAGAATCATTCCTTCGCATTTATACAGAAATGACAGCTCGCCACGATATTAGTCGCGAATGTCAATAAAATTGAACTTTTCATTCATATTCCGTTGCAACTATATAGCTATCAAAGCCAACAGAATCGTTCCCCCTTGTTTACGTAGAAAGGTTTGCTCACCACAATATTAG
>NW_016996110.1:0-538 GCF_001483705.2 Eufriesea mexicana | reverse complement strand
ATTCATACAGAAAAACTTGCTCACCACGATATTAGTCGAAAATGAGAATAAAATTGAACTTTTCAAACAGACTCTACTGCATTGCCATGGCTGTAATAAACCAATAGGATCTTTCCTCATTTATGAAGAAAATTTTGCTCACCATGATATTACTCGAAAATGTCAATAGAATTGAACTTTTCAGCCAGATTCTTTTGCAATGCAATAGCGATAGCAAGCCAATAGAACCTTTCCTTCGCATTTATGCAGAAAAGCTTTCTCACCGCGATATTAGTCGAAAATGTCAATAAAATTGAACGTTCCAGCCTGATTATACAGCAATGCAATGGCTATAGCAAACAAATAGAATCTTTCCTCCTTATTTACGCCGACAGGTTAGCTCACCACAATACTAGACGAAAATGTTAATAGGATTAAATTTTCCAGGCAGTTTCTAATGTAATCCAATGTCGACTGCGAACCAATGGAATCTTCAGCCCTTGTCTGTGCAGAAAAGTTTGATCAACGAGATAATAGTTGAAAATGTCAATGAAATTGA
>NW_016996109.1:0-567 GCF_001483705.2 Eufriesea mexicana | reverse complement strand
TTGATAATGTTCGCTATACGTTATAAATTTTAATTTTTAATTTTAATTTTAATTTTGATTTAATTTTTAATTTTAATTCTTACTTTTAAATATAAATATAAGTTATTAACTTTTAATTTTTGTTTTATTCCAGATTCCGGATCTATTGTATTGACTTTAGTATCACTTCTAAAATTGAAATATTGAAATAGAATTGAAATATTGAAATATTGAAATCGCAATCGTTGGCACGTATGCTTTGAAATTTATTAAAATTATAGAATTATTAAGTTTATTTAGTCCTCGCGGTCGTCCGTGTGCAGTCCGCTGCAGGTAACGGTATACCCTTAGGTACCGTTAGGCCGCTCCGCGGCGAGCGTGGGGTATGCTCGACCGACGCTGCGGCTGAGTGCTACGTGGCGTCCAAAATGGCCGCCTGTCAATATTATATTCTTAAAATTATCCTAATTCCACTTGTGATTCGCTGATCACGGAGATCTATAGCTCAAAATGAGCACACTGCAGGACTACACAAGCACAATTGGAGGGAAGTCCCTCCTCTTCCTCGTTCTAGCAAGATCGAAGATT
>NW_016996108.1:0-687 GCF_001483705.2 Eufriesea mexicana | reverse complement strand
TTTTTTTTTATTTCAGCACTGTGGAAGAAGGGTCGCCATATTGGAAGACTAGAGAGAGGACAACGGGAAGCTGGCTGGCCGCCAACTGACGCGATTGGTCGGCGAGTCGCCGAAAAATCGACATCTCATTGGACGATACGTCGGTGCACGATGACATCGCATCGATCGGGATACAGCAGCGTTCTGGAATTGGACGGCTGCCGAGGACCGAGGAGCAGCAGCTGCTTTGGCTGCCCGGGCAGCGCAACCGGGTGGCGCGCTGGACGCCGGGGAGGAAGCAAGCGGGAAACGAAATCGCACCACCTGTATACGCGGCATGCTCCGGGACCGAACATCCTCAGCACGACAGAAGGAGGTAATGGTCCAATTCTGGGAAACTATAATGACTTCCAGGAGCGCGAATTCGCCGGGTGTTGCGGCGGGCAGGGATGTCAAAATCGAACTCTGGGCACCAGTCTCGTCGGATGAGGTAAGGGCTGCCTTACCTCTACTGGGTACTGCCTCGGGTCCTGACGGTTTCTCCCCCAAGGAATTTCGTGATGTTCCTACCGGTATATGGACGCGAATCTTCAACATCTTTCTCGTGTCCGGTGGGCTCCCACAACACCTACTGGAGTTCAGGATCACGCTCATACCGAAGAAAGATGGAGCATCCGAACCCGGAGACTTCAGGCCCATTTCAGTCCC
>NW_016996107.1:0-308 GCF_001483705.2 Eufriesea mexicana | reverse complement strand
TAGAATCCGGCTGGAAAATTCAATTTTATTGACGTTTTCGACTAATATCGTGATGAGCTATCTTTCTTGGTTAGATAAGGAGGAGAGATCCTATTGGAGTGCTGTAGCCATTGCAATGCTATAGAATCAGCCTGGAATAAATCAATTCTATTGACATTTTCTACTAATATCGTGGGGATCTAACTTTCGTGCATAAATAAGGGGGAAAGATTCTATTGACGTGCTATAGCCACTGCATAGCTATCGAATCCGGCTGGAAACTGCAATTTTATTGACGTTTTCGACTAATATCGTGATGAGCTAACTTT
>NW_016996106.1:0-819 GCF_001483705.2 Eufriesea mexicana | reverse complement strand
AGTTCCGTACTGTCCATTGGAAAAGTCTGAAGGCGAACGTAGTATACAATGATTACCCCAGAAATGCTTTGGAATTTACATCATCAGAGAACAAAATTAGTCAACGGCTACAATACAGTGGTGATGATTGTACTAGGTACTGCGTTTTCATCTGTTAATGTCTCGAGGGATAATGTACCTGCTTTTATCGTTCTAGACTTGCTGTGGAATATACATCATGGGCGAACAGATTAATCCAACGGCAACAGTGATCATTTGGAAGATGTACTACGAGCCGTACTGTAAATTGTACGTATCACTAGCCATAACCCCATAATACATAGGTTACACTAGAATCACTATCGAATTTACATCGTCAGTAAACAAAGTATTATCGACTACACTACCCTGTTTGTGTGCGTAGTCGGTACTGTGTTATAAATTGCTAATGTATTGGGGGTCAGTGGATCAGTATTTTGTCATTGTTGAATTGTTATAGAATTTAGATGATCATTGAAGAGAACAGTCAAACGTCTACTGTGCTATATTTATGGATGTATTAAGTTCTGCGCTGTCAGTTGCAAATATCTCAAGCCATAACCGTAATATGCATTGATTATTGTAGAAATGCGTTGGAATTTAGTATCACGAATGGATAAAGTTACTGATCGGCCACAATACTGTGGTGGATACTGTACTCAGTGCTGTGATACAGTATGTTAATGCCTCGAGAGATGATGGAACTGCATTTCTCGCTCTAGAATTGCTACGGAGTATACATCATCTGTGGTCAGATGAATCCAACGGCGTCAGTGATCTGTTGGAGGATGTACTGCATGC
>NW_016996105.1:0-757 GCF_001483705.2 Eufriesea mexicana | reverse complement strand
TGGATTTATCGAATGATGGACGTACGAATGGGGGCATTTATGGATGTATGGATGTGGGGATGTATGGATGAATGTACGTATGGATGCATTTGCTGATGTATCTATGGATGTATACATGGTTGAGTGTATGGGTGTATGCATGGATGTATGTATGTATGTATGAACGTATGTATGGATGTACGTATGAATGGATGAGTGCATGGATGGATGGATTTATGGATGTATGAATATGAGGATGCATGGATGAATGGATGGATGGATGTATGGATGGATGGATGTATTAATGTGTGGACCTTTGTATGTATGGATGTATGAATGTATGGACGTTGTTGCGTTATGGATGTATGGATGTTGTATGCATTTGATTGAGGTGTGGATAGACGGATGTACGTATGTATGAATGTATGGATGTATATATGTACGGATGTATGGATTTATGGATGTATGGTTGTGTGGATGAATGGTTGTATGGATGGATGTATGTGTGAATGGCAGGATATATGGAAGTATGGATGTAATGATGTACAGGTGTCTGGATGCATGAATGTATGGTTGTATGGATGTATGTATGTATGGATGTATGAATGGAAGGATTTATCGAAAGATAGCCGTACGAATGGAAAGATTTCTGGATGTATGGATGTTTGAATGGATGGATGTATGGATGTATAGATGAATGGATCGATGGGTGTACGGATGGGTGCTTGTATGGACGGATGGATGTTTGGTTCGATGGATGTATGGATGGGTGGATGTA
>NW_016996104.1:863-1205 GCF_001483705.2 Eufriesea mexicana | reverse complement strand
TCACATTTTCGACTAATATCGTGGTGAGCTAGCTTTCTTGCGTCAATAAGGAGAAAACATCCTATTGGCGTGCTATAGTCATTGTAATGCTCTGAAACCTGGCTGGAAAATTAAATTTTTTTGACATTTTCGACTAATATCGTGGTGACCTAAACTTCTAGCATGAATAAGGAGGGAAGAATCTATTGGCGCGCAGCAGCCATTGCAATGCTGTAGAATCTGGCAGCAAAATACAATTTTATTGACATTTGGACTATTATCGTGGTGTACTGTCTTTCTTGCACACATAAGGAGGAAACATTCTTTTGGTGTGCTATAGCCATTGCAATGCCCTGAAACCTG
>NW_016996104.1:0-807 GCF_001483705.2 Eufriesea mexicana | reverse complement strand
GGTGAGCTAGCTTTCTTGCGTCAATAAGGAGGAAACATTCTATTGGCGTGCTATAGTCATTGCAATGCTCTGAAACCTGGTAGGAAAATTCAATTTTATTGACATTTTCTACTGATATCGTGGTGACCTAACTATCTTGCATAAAGAAGGAGGGAAGAACCTATAGGCGTGCTGTAGCCATTATAATGCTGTAGAATCTGGCTGCAAAATTCAATTTTATTGACATTTGGAATAATATCGTTGTGAGCTGTCTTTCTTGCACAAATAAGGAGGAAACATTCTTTTGGCGTGCTATAGCCATTGCAATGCCCTGAAACCTGGCTGGAAAATTAAATTTTATTGACATTCTCGAATAATATCGTTTTGAGCTAGCTTTCTTGCGTCAATAAGGAGGAAACATTCTATTGGCGTGCTATAGTCATTGCAATGCCCTGAAACCTGGCAGGAAAATTCAATTTTATTGACATTTGGTCTAATATCGTTGTGGGCTGACTTTCTTGCATAAATAAGGAGGAAACATTCTTTTGGCGTGCTATAGCCATTGCAATGCTCCGAAACCTGGATGGAAAATTAAATTTTATTGTCATTTTCGACTAATATCGTGGTGAACTAAACTTCTTGCATGTATAAGGAGGGAAGACTCTATTGGCGTGCTGCAGCCAATTCAATGCTGTTGAATCTGGCAGAAAATTCAATTTTTTTGACATTCTGGGCTAATATCGTGGTGAGCAAGCTTTCTCGCATAAATAAGGATGAAAGATTTTATTGGCGTGCTATAGCCATTGGAAAGATGGAGAATCTGGCTGT
>NW_016996103.1:0-908 GCF_001483705.2 Eufriesea mexicana | reverse complement strand
AACGCCTTCAATCCAATGGCAAGTACAGCCGTCTACTTGCCAGAGAATAGGTCAATTCAAAATTTATAACGTTCTACAGCTTGGTGAAAAGATCGCCTAACGCTTTCAATCCAAAGGCAAATACAGCCATCTACTTGCCAGAGAATAAGTCTATTCAAAATCTATACGCTGTCACAGCTTGGCGATGAGATCGCCTAACGCCTTCAATCCAATGGCAAGTAGAGATATCTACTTGCCAGAGAATAGGTCTATTCGAAATCTATAACCTGTTATAGCATGGTGAATAGATCGCTTAACGCCTTCAATCCAATGGCAAGTACAGCCATCTACTTTCCAGAGAACAAGACTATTCAAAATCTACGAGCTGTCACAGCATGGCGATTAGATCGCCTAACGCCTTCAATCCAATGGCAAGTAGAGCCATCTACTTGCCAGTGGATAGGTCTATTCGAAATCTATTTCCTGTTATGGCATGGACAATAGATCGTCTCACGCCTTCAATCCAATGGCAAGTACAGCCATCTACTTGCCAGAGAATAGGACTATTCGAAATCTATAACCTGTTGTAGCTTGGTGAATATATCGCCCAACGCCTTCAATCCAATGGCAAGAACAGCCATCTACTTGCCAGAGAACAGGTCTATTCAAAATCTATAAACTGTTATAGCTTGGCGAATAGGGCGCCTAACGCCTTCTATCCAATGGCAAGTGTCCAGAGAATAGGTCTATTCGAAATCTATAACCTGTTATAGCTTTGTGGGTAGATCGCCTAACGTCTTCAATCCAATGGCAAGTACAGCAATCTACTTTCCAGAGAATAAGTCTATTCAAAATCTATAAACAGGTATAGCATGGTGAATAGATCGCTTAACGTCTTCAATCCAATGGCAAGTACAGCCATCTACTTG
>NW_016996102.1:0-507 GCF_001483705.2 Eufriesea mexicana | reverse complement strand
ATATCCTTTTTACGAAAATAAGGAGAAATAATTCTATTGATTAGCTATAGCCACTGCATTTCAGAAGAAATTGACAGGAAAGTTCAATTATTTTCACATTTTCGACAAATATCGTCGTGTGGTATCCTTTTTACGAAAATAAGGAGGAAAAATTAATTTGGATTGCTACAGCCATTGCAATTCAATGGAATTTGAGTAGAAAGTTCAATTATTGTAACTTTTACGGCCAATATCGTGATGAGCTGACTTTTTTACATAAATAATAAGGAAAAACTCTGTCGGGTCGCTATAGCCATTGCAATTCATCATAATTTGAAACCGATGTTCTATTATATTGACATTTCCGACTAGTATCGTGTTGAGCTGGGTTTTTTTACACTAATAGGGGGAATGATTCTATTGGTTTCCAATAGCTATCGAAATTCCTCAGAATTTGACTAGAATGTTCAATTACATTGAGGTTTTCGTCAAATATCGTTGTGAGGGAACATTTTTTTTTAAACAAGG
>NW_016996101.1:0-659 GCF_001483705.2 Eufriesea mexicana | reverse complement strand
TCGGCATTGCAATGCCAATAGCACGCCAATAGAATCTTTCCGCCTTTTTTACGCAAGAAAGATTGCTCACCACGGTATTAGCTGAAAATGTCAATGAAATTGAATCTGCCAGGCACATTCTATATCATTCCAATGGTTATAGCCCGCCAATAGAATCTTTCCGCCTTATTAACGCAAGAAAGGTAGCTCACCACGATATTAGTTGAAAATGTCGATAAAATCGAAACTGCCAGGCACATTCCTTATCATTGCAATGGATATAGCACGCCAATAGGATCTTTACTCCATACTTATGCAAGGAAGCTTGCTCACCACGATATTAGTTGAAAATGACAATTAAATTGAACTTTCCAGCCAGATTCTGCTGCATTGCAATGGTTATAGGTAGCCAATATAATCCTTCCTCCTTGTTTATGCAAGAAAGTTAGCTGACCACGATACTAGTAGAAAATGACAATAAAATTGAACTTTCCATCCAGATTCTGTAACATTGCAATGGCAATAGCACGCCAATAGAATCTTCCCTTCTTACTTATACCAGGAGGTTGGTTCACCACCATATTAGTCGAAAATGTCAATGAAATTGAATTTTCCAAGAAGAGTCTATTGCATTGCAATGCCTATAGCACGCCATTAGAATCAGTCCTCCTTATATATGC
>NW_016996100.1:0-576 GCF_001483705.2 Eufriesea mexicana | reverse complement strand
AGCTAACATTCTTTCATATAGAAGGAGGAAAGATTCAATTCACGTGCTATAGCCGTCGCAATGGAAAAGAATCTGGATGGAAAGTTCAATCTTATTGACATTTTCGACTAATATTTTGGTGAGTTAAATTGCTTGCATAAATAAGAAGGAAAGATTCTGTTGGCGTGCTATTGACATAGCAATGCTGTAGAATCTGGAAGGAAAATTCAATTTTATTGACATTTTCGACTAATATTATTTTCGACTAACATCGTGGTGAGATAGCTTTATTGCATAAATAAGGAGGAAAGATTCAATTGGCGTGCTATAGCCGTCGCAATGCTATAGAATCTGGCTGGAAATTTTAATTTTATTGCCATTTTCGTCTTAGAGTGTGGTGAGTTAACTTGGTTGCATAACTAAGGAGGAACGATGCTATTGGCGTGCTATAGGTATTGCATGCTGTAGAATCCTAATGGAAAATAAAATTTTATTGACATTTTCGACTAATATTGTTGTGAGCTAACTTTCGTCCATAAATAAGGGGGAGAGATTCTATTGGCGTGCTATAGCCATTGCAATGCACTGGAATGTGGT
>NW_016996099.1:0-588 GCF_001483705.2 Eufriesea mexicana | reverse complement strand
CCTAAATGGCTTCAGAGTTAGGTATACACGACGATCAAAGACCCACAAGATCCTCAAAGAAAAAAATTTAGAAAGAAAGGAAATTGAAGGAAAAAGAATTTCACTGTTAGAATTAACCTTCTATAGTATCCTAAATGGCTTCAGAGTTAGGTATACATGACGATCAAAGACCCACAAGATCCTCAAAGAAAAGTTAAAAAAGAAAAGAAATTCTAACGAAACAAATTTCACTATTCGAATTAACCCTCCATAGTGCAATCAATCGTCTCAGAGTTAGGAACACACGATGATCCACAATTCACAAAATCCTGCAATCAAAATTTAAAAGTAAAGGAAAATCCAACGAAAAGAATCACACTGTTCGACCTAACCACCCCTCTATAATACCAATCGTCTCAGAGTTAGGCACACGCGACGATCGAGGCCTCGCAAAATCCTGCAATCGAAATTTAAAAGAAAAGGAAAATCCAACGAAAAGAATCACACTATTCGACCTAACCACCCTTCCATAGTACAATCAATCGCCTCAGAGTTATGAACACACGATGATCCACAATTCACAAAATCCTGCAATCAAAATTTAAAAGT
>NW_016996098.1:0-365 GCF_001483705.2 Eufriesea mexicana | reverse complement strand
CGATGGTCCTGGCGGGTGTCCCGCCATTCGAACTGCAAGCGGTGGCGGAGGCCCGTATCTGTGGTCTCCTACACGCTTGCGGCGGCGGTGCTCCTGAAGAAGGGTCCGTTCCGTTGAGGCGAAGGGTTCGAGAGTCCTTGATGACCGCCTGGCGAACTCGGCTGAGGAAGCCAAGTAGCCGGCGGCACCGGGCGATCGAGGCTGTGCTCCCCGTGCTGGATGGTTGGGGGCGCAGCGGCAGCCGGCACACGTTCCGCCTGACACAGGTGCTAACCGGGCACGGTTGCTTCGGGGAGTATCTTTGTCGTATCGGGCGGGAACGTGACACGCGTTGTCATCACTGCGGGGAAGGGCGGGACACGGCG
>NW_016996097.1:0-818 GCF_001483705.2 Eufriesea mexicana | reverse complement strand
TCTTGCATGAATAAGGAGGAAGGATTCCATTGGCGTGCTATAGCCATTGCAATCCTATAGAATTTGGCACGAAAATTCAATTTCATTTTCATGTTCGACTAATATCGTGGTGAGATAACTTTCTTGCATAAGTAAGTAGGAAAGATTCTATTGGCGTGCTAGTGCCATTGCAATTCTATAGAATCTGCCTGGATAATTCAATTTTATTAAGGTTTTCGACTAATATCGTGCTGAGATTACTTTGCTGGATAAATAAGGAGGTAAGATTCTAGTGGCGTGCTATAGCCATTGAAATTCTATAGAATCTGCCTGGATAATTCAATTTTATTAAGATTTTCGGCTAATATCCTGCTGAGCTAACTTCCTTGGATTAATATGTGAGATAGATTCTATTGGAAAGCTATAGGCATTGCAGTGCTATATAATCTGGCATGAAAAATCAATATTATTGATATTTTCTACTAATATCGTGGTGAGCCTTCTTTCTTGCATAAATAAGGAGGAAGGATTCTATTTGCGTGCAATAGCCATTGCAATGCTATAGAATCTGGCTCGAAAATTCAATTTCATTGACATGACTATTATCGTGGTGAGCTAACTTTCTTGCATAAATAAGGAGGTAAGAATCTATTGACGTGATATAGCCGTTGCAATTATATAGAATCTATATGGATACTTCAATTTAATTAACATTTTCGACTAACATCATGGAGAGCTTACATTCTTGGGTACATAAGGAGGTAAGATACTATTGCCGTGCATTAGCCATTGCATTTCTGTAGAATCTGTCTGGAAAATTCAATTTCATTGACATTTTC
>NW_016996096.1:0-390 GCF_001483705.2 Eufriesea mexicana | reverse complement strand
TCAGCTGTACTGTGCACTAATGTGCCCTGCTTTGCTCTGGGTATGTCAGAAAAAGTAGACGCCGCATGTTAGGGTGAGTTAGGTTACGTTTGGCTAGTTTATGCTAGCATGGATAAGGTTCGGTTAGGTTAGGGTAGGTTAGGTTAGGACGGGATAGCTTTTACTTCCATGCTATACACTGCTACTCGGTGGAATTCTGTTCTCTACTGCGCTCTAATGTACTCTGCTTGGCTTTGGGGAGGACAGCAATAGTGGCCGCCGCACGTTAGGTTTAGTTGTTCTGCGTTTGGTTATGTAATGTTAGTCCTGGTTAGGTCAGGGTATCCCAGACTTTAGAGATATACATTGCTGTTTGGTGGCTTTCCGCGCTCTACTGCGCTCTACTATACT
>NW_016996095.1:0-818 GCF_001483705.2 Eufriesea mexicana | reverse complement strand
TAAGGAGAAAAGATTCTGTTGGCGTGCTATAGGCATTTCAGTGCTACAGTGTGTGGCTTGAGAATTCAATTTTACTGACATCTTCGTCCAATATCTTTGTGAGCTAACTTCCTTGCATCGGTAAAGAGGAAAGATCTTTTTGAGTGGTATAGCCATTGCAATGATATAGAATGTGGCTGGAAAACACAATTTTGCTGACATTTTCGACTAATATCGTGGTGAGCTAACTTCCTTGCGTAAGTAAGGAGAATTAAGTAAGGAGGAAAGATGCTTTTTGAGTGCTATAGCCATTGCAATGATATAGATTGTGGCTGGAAAATACAATTTTGTTGACATTTTCTTCTAATATCGTGGTGAGCAAACTTTCATGCATAAACAAGGAGGAAAGATTCTCTTGGCGAGCTGTAGCCGTTGCAATGCTTTAGAATGTGTCTGGAAAGTTCAGTTTTATTTACATTTTCGACTAATATATTGGTGAGCTAACTTTCTTGCGTAAATAAGGAGTACAGATGCTTTTTGCGTGCTATAGCCATTGCATTGGTATAGATTGTGGCTGGAAAATACAATTTTGTTGAGATTTTCGACTAGTATCGTGGTGATCTAACTTCCTTGCGTAAGTAAGCAGGAAAGATCCTCTTGGCGTGCTATAGCAATTGCAATGCTGTAGAACATGTCTAGAAAGTTCTATTTTATTGACATTTGCGAATAATAATGTCGTGGTGAGTTAACTTTCATGCATAAACATGGAGGAAAGTTTCTATTTGCGAGCTGTAGACATTGGAATTATGTAGAATTTGACTGCAAAGTTCAATTTTATT
>NW_016996094.1:0-760 GCF_001483705.2 Eufriesea mexicana | reverse complement strand
TCCTGCGTCATCTGCGCTCTACTGCGTTCTAATATTCTCTGCATGGCTCTGGAAAGGCCAGCAGTTGTGGTCTCGGCTTGTTATGATGGGTCAGGTTACGTTCGTCTAGCTTGGGTCACGTAAAGTTTGGTCAGGATACCTTTAAGTTTTGCGCTGTACACTGCTATTTGGTAGATTTCTCTCTATTGTGCTCTAGTACATCCTGCTTGGCTCTGGGGAGGGCAGCAATAGCGGTCTCGGCACGTTAGGCTGTGTTATGACATGTTTGGTTATGTTGTGAGTGTTTGGTGTATGTCTGGGTAACTCTGTCTTTTCCGATATGCACTGCGATCCTATGGATCTCTGCGTCGCACTCTCGACCAATGTGCCCTTCCTGGGAATGGGGAGGACAGAAGTAGTGTTCGCCGCTCGCTAGGCTGCATCAGACTATGTTTGGTTATGTTCTGTTGGTTTGGGTTAGGCTTGGGTATCGTTGACTTTTTAGATTTACACGTCGATTATATGGATTTCTGCGCTCTACTCTCCACTAACGAGGTCAGATTGAGCCTGCGTAGGCCAGTAGTAGTGGTCGCAGCACGTTAGGCTCTGCTAGGGTACGTTTGGTTATTTTACGGTTGGTTAGGTTAGGAGAGGGTAGCTTTGAGTACAGTGGCATAGTCTGCTTTTAGGTGGATTTCTGCTCCCTACAGAGCATTACCATCTTCAGCTTGACTCTAGGAAGGCCAGCAATAGTGGTCTCCGCACGTTATGTTGAGATAGG
>NW_016996093.1:0-210 GCF_001483705.2 Eufriesea mexicana | reverse complement strand
TAAATTTGAATTTTCCAAAGACATTCTATATCAATGCAATGGCTATAGCACTGAAAAAGCATCTTTCCTCCTTACTTCCGCAAGGAAGTTACCTCACCACGATATTAGTCGAAAACGTCAACAAAATTGTATTTTCCAGCCGCAAAGAATATCATTGCAATGGCTATAGCACTCAAAAAGTATCTTTCCTCCTTACTTACGCCAGGAAGT
>NW_016996092.1:0-583 GCF_001483705.2 Eufriesea mexicana | reverse complement strand
GTGCCGCACACAGATGTTCAGTGGATTTCTACGCTCTAGACTGCTCTAGTATGCTCTGCTTGGCTCTGGCGATGTCAGCAATAGTGGTCTCGGCACGTAAGGTTGGGTTAGATTAAGTTTGGTTATGTTACTTCCGTCTGGGTTAGGTTTGGATAGCTTTCTCTTTCCTGGTATTGACAGCAATACGATGGATATCTGCGCTCTACTGTGGTCTACCATACTCTGCTTGGCCCTGTGGTGGTCAGAAATAGTGGTCTGGGCACGTTAGGTTGAGTTAAGTTACGTTTGGGTACTTGTCGATTGATTAGTTTGGGAGTGGATTGGATAGGTTTGACCTTTCTGCTATACGCAGTTAGTCGGTGGATTTCTGCTGCCTACTGTGCTCTATCACAATATGTTTGTCTCAGTGGACGCCAGAAGTTGTGGTCGCGGCCCGTTATGTTGGGATATATTACGTTTGGTTGGTACAGCTTTCGTTATGATTGGTTATGGTGGCTTTGACTTTTGCGCTATACACAGATATTCGTTTGACTTCTGCGCTCTGCTGTGCTCTACTATATTGTGCTTGACACTGGGGAGGCCA
>NW_016996091.1:0-401 GCF_001483705.2 Eufriesea mexicana | reverse complement strand
AAAGGTGGCACTGACGCTTGTGTCATACACCGTTATTCCTTGGACTTCTACACACTACTGTGCGCTTGTATGTCCTTTTTCGCCTTGGGGATGCCAGCAGTAGTGCTCTCTGCCCAATAGTCTGGCTTAGTTTGCGTTTGGTTATGATACGTTTGGCTATGTTACGGTTTGTTGGATTAGGATGAGATATCTTCAGCTATTGCGCTATACACTGCTTTTCGGTGGATTTCAGCGCACTACGGTGCTCTAGTATTTTTAGCCTGGCACTTGGAAGGCTAGCAATTGTGGTCTCAGCACTTTATATTGAGTTAGGTTACGTTCGGTTGTGTTAGGATAGACTAGGTTGGGTATGGCAGCTTTCACTATTGTGCTGTGCCCTGCAATCGTTTGGTTTGTGTGCT
>NW_016996090.1:0-1092 GCF_001483705.2 Eufriesea mexicana | reverse complement strand
GAATTTTCCAGCCAGATACTATAGCAATGCAATGGCAATAGCACGGCAATAGGATCTTTCCCCATTATTTATGCAAGAATGTTTGCTCAACACGATATTAGTCGAAAATGTCAATAAAATTGGAATTTACAGACAGATTCTATAGCACTGAAATGGCTACAGCACGCCAAATTCATCATTCATCCTTATTTATGAACGAAAGTTATCTCACCACGATATATGCCAAAGATGTCAAGAAAATTGAATTTTCCAGCCAGATTTTGCAGGATTGCAATGGCTATAGCACACCAAAAGGATCTCTCCTCCGTACTTATGCAAGGAAGATAGCTCACCACGATATTAGTCAAAAATGTCAATAAAATTGAACTTTCCAGCCAGGTTCTAAAGCATTGCGGCGGCTGCAGTACACCAATTGTATCTTTCCTCCTTATTTATGGAAGAAAGTTGGCTCACCACGATATTAGTGGAAAATGTCAATGAAATTGAATTTTCAGAAAGATTCTGTAGCATTGCAATGCCTATACGGTGCCAATATAATCCTTCCTCCTACCTTACGCGAGAAAGTTAACTCACCACGATATTAGTCGAAAATGTCAATAAAACTGAATTTTCCAGGCAGATTCTACTGCATTGCAACGGCTATAGGACTCCAGAAGGATCCGTATTCCTTATTTATGCAAGAGAG
This sequence comes from Eufriesea mexicana, assembly GCF_001483705.2. Lineage (NCBI taxonomy): Eukaryota > Metazoa > Arthropoda > Insecta > Hymenoptera > Apidae > Eufriesea > Eufriesea mexicana. The sequence continues at coordinate 407 of NW_016996090.1, read as the reverse complement.
GTAGCTCACCACAATATTAGATGCAAATGTCAATAAAATTGAATTTTCCCGCCAAATTCTATAGCATTGCAATGGTTATAGCTTGCTAATATAATCTTTAATATAATCTTTCCTCCTTGTTTATGCAAGAAAGTTAGCTCACCACAATATTAGTCGAAAATGTCAATAAAATTGAATTTTCCAACCACATTTTATATCATTGTATTGTCTATAGCACGCCAATGTAGTCTACCCTCCTTATTTATGTAAGAAAGATATCTCACCACAATATTAGATGAAAATGTCAATGAAATTGAATTTTAAAGCCAGACACTATACCAATGCAATGGTTACAGCACGGCAAAAGAATCTTTCCTCCTTACTTATGCAAGAATGTCTGCTCACCACGATATTAGTCGAAAATGTCA
>NW_016996089.1:0-690 GCF_001483705.2 Eufriesea mexicana | reverse complement strand
AAAGTCTAAGCTATTCCATCTTTACCTAACCTAACGTAACGCAAACGGACGTAGCTATAAACAACCTGACGTGCCGAGACCACCACCTCTGGCCTTCCCAGAGCAAAACAGTATACGCTAGAGCACAGTAGAGCGCAGAAACCCACGGACTGCCGTGTATAGTAAAAAAAAGTCTAGACCATATTATTCTAACCTCACCAGACGTAACAAATCCAAACGTAGCATAACTCAACCTAACGTGCCGAGCCCACTATTGCTGGCCTCCCCGGATCCAAGCGGAATATACTAGAGCACAGCAGAGAGCGGAAATCCAACTCTTTGCAGTGAGTAGCACAAACGTCAGACAGAGCCTGACCTATCATGACCGTAAAGAACCTGTTCAAAAATAGTGTAACTAGGCATGATATGACGAGTCCAATATTTCTGGCATCCCCAGAGCCATGCAGGGCATAATAGAGCACACTAGAGCGCAGCAACCCATTGATTATCAGTGAATAGTACAAAAGCCAAAGTAGCCGATCCTGACCTAGGCAAACGTAACACATACAAACGTACCCGAACTCAGCCCAGAATGACGAGACCACTATTGTTGACCTCCACAGAGACAAGCGGAATATACTAGGGCATAGTAGAGCGCACAAATCCACCGCAATGCAGTGAATAGCACAAAGGTCGAAGACGCAATAGCGT
>NW_016996088.1:0-618 GCF_001483705.2 Eufriesea mexicana | reverse complement strand
TGGCTGTACTTGCCATTCGATTGAATGCGTTAGGCGATCTAATCACCAAGCTATAACAGGTTACAGATTTTGAATAGACCTACTGTCTGGCAAGCAGATGGCTGTATTTTCCATTGGTTGAAGGCGATAGGCGACCTATTCACCAAGGTGTAACAGGTTATAGATTTTGGAAAGACCACTCCTCTGGCAAGTAGATGGCTCTATTTGCCATTGGATTGAAGGCGTTATGCGATCTATTCTCCAAGCTATAAGAGGTTAAAGATTTTGAATAGATCTAATTTCGGGCAAGCAGATGTCTGCACTTGCCATTGGATTGAATGCGTTCATCGATCTATTCACCAAGCTATAACGGATTATAGATTTTGAATAGACTTTTTCTCTGGCCAGAGGATGGCTGTACTTGCCATTGGATAGTAGGCGTTTGGCGATCTATTCACCAAGCTATAACGGATTATAGATTTTGAATAGACTTTTTCTCTGGCCAGAGGATGGCTGTACTTGCCATTAGATTGAATACGTTAGGCGACCTAATCGCGAAGCTATGACAGCTTACATATTTAGAATAGACTTATTCTCTGGCAAGTAGGTGGCTGTACTTGCCATTGGATTGAAGGCGTT
>NW_016996087.1:0-342 GCF_001483705.2 Eufriesea mexicana | reverse complement strand
CTTTCCCCCTTACTTCGGGACGGAAGTTTGCTCACCACGATATTAATAGAAAATGACATTAAATTGAATTCTCCAGGACGATACTATAGCATTGCAGTGCCTGTAGTACGCCAATAGAGTCCATCCACCTTATTTAAGCAAGGAGGTTGGCTCACCACGATATTAGTCGAAAATGTCAATATAATAGAACATTCCAGCCAGGTTCTACTACATTGCAATGTCTATAGCACGCGAATAGAGTCTACCCCGCTTATTTAGGCAAGAAATATAGCTCACCAAGATTATAGTCGAAACTGTCAATAGTATTGAACTTTCCAGCCAGATTCTATAGCATTGCAAACC
>NW_016996086.1:0-288 GCF_001483705.2 Eufriesea mexicana | reverse complement strand
TAGGAGAAAGGACACTATTGGCGTGCTATAGGCATTGCAATGCTATAGAATCTTTCTGGAAAATTCAATTTTATTGACATTTTCGTCTAATATCGCTGTGAGCTAACTTCCTTGCATAAACAAGGAGGAAAGGTTATATTCGCAAGATATAACCATTGCAATGCTATAGAATCTGGCGGGAAAATCCAATTTTATTGACATATGCATCTAATATTGTGGTGGGCATTCTCTCTTGCATAAATAAGGGGGAAAGATCCTTCTGGAGTGCTATAGCCATTGCAATGCTGT
>NW_016996085.1:1001-1254 GCF_001483705.2 Eufriesea mexicana | reverse complement strand
CAGAAAATAGGTATATTCAAAATCTATAACCTCTTATAGCTTGGTGAACTGATCGCCTAACGCATTTAATCCAATGGCAAGCACAGCCATCTGCTTGCCAGACGATAAGACAATGCAAAATCTATAACCTGTTAGAGCATGGTGAATAGATAGCAAAACGCCTTCAATCCAATGGCAAGCACAGCCATCTACTTGCCAGAGAATAGGTCTATGCAACATCTATAATCTGTTATATCTTGGTGAATACATCGCC
>NW_016996085.1:0-217 GCF_001483705.2 Eufriesea mexicana | reverse complement strand
TCCAATGGCAGGTACAGTCATCTACTTTCCAGAGAATAGGTCTATTCAAAATCTAAAATATGTTATAGCTTGGTGAATAGATCGCCTACCGACTTCAATCCAATGGCAAGTACAGCCATCTACTTGCCAGAGAATATTTCTCTTCAAAATCTAGAACCAGGTATTGCTTGGTGAATAGATCGCCAAACGCCTTCAATCCAATGGCAATTACAGCTAT
>NW_016996084.1:0-268 GCF_001483705.2 Eufriesea mexicana | reverse complement strand
TCAGTTCAGTTCAGTTCAGTTCAGTCAGTTCCAGTTTCAATTTCTGTTTTGTTTTTTTCCTCTTCGCCGACTTGTATTTTTCCAACGTAGCCTTATTGCTAGAACCCGTGTTGTATATTGAAATCCAGGTTTCAATAACGTTTTACAACCAAACGAGCTTTATATTTTAATGGATTTACATATTCGTTATTTATAATAAAAAACACCCATTTACAGTTTATGATATTTGTGTCCATAGGCTTTGATACTAATGTCTAAAACTGGTTTA
>NW_016996083.1:268-571 GCF_001483705.2 Eufriesea mexicana | reverse complement strand
CGTACATCCATTCATCCGTACATCCGCCCATACATACCTCAATCCATCCATACAACCATCCAAACTTACGGCCATAAATCCATGCATTCATCCAACCATACACCTATCCTTCCATACATCCATCCTGCCATACAACCATCCATCCATACATCCATCAATCCATACATATATCCACCCATACTTCCATACATCCATACATTCATACATCCACACATCCATAAATCCATACTTCCGTAAATCCGTCCATCCATACCTCAATCCACCCATACATCCATCCATCCACACAACCATTCATCTATACAT
>NW_016996083.1:0-216 GCF_001483705.2 Eufriesea mexicana | reverse complement strand
CCATCCATACATCCACCCATCCATACATCCATCGAACCATACATCCATCCGGCCATACAAGCACCCATCCATACAACCATCGATCTGTACACCTATACATCCATACATCCATCCATCCATACATTCATACGTCCACACATCCATAATCCCATCCATCCATAATCCATACAACCATACATACATCCATACATATATCCATACATACATCCATACATC
>NW_016996082.1:0-1068 GCF_001483705.2 Eufriesea mexicana | reverse complement strand
TTGACTTTTGTGCTCTACACTGCATCGCCGCGTATTTCCGTAGTCTGTAGTATATTGCGCTTGTCCCTGGGGAGGTCAGCAGGAGTGGTGTATGTCGGTTAGGTGGGGTAATGTTCCGTTTGGTAATGCTATGTTTGCTTACGTTAGGCAACGACAGCTTGGACTTTTGTGCTATTCGGGGGTTTCTGCGCAATGCTATGATCTTACATGCCCTGCTTTGGTCTGTGGAGGCCAGAAACTGTGGCCACGGCGTGTCTGGAAGAGTTAGGTTACGTTCGGTTTGGTTTGGGGCTGTCTTTGGTTAGGATTGGATATCTTCGACTTGTGTGCTGTACACTGAAATACGGTCGACTTCTGCGCTCAACTGCGCTCTAGTATGTTTAGCTTGTCTCTGTGTGGGCCAGTAATAGTGTTCTCGGCAAGTTAGTTTGGGATACGCTGCTTTTCGTTAGGTTACGTTAGCTATGATTTGGTTTGGATATATTCCACTTTTCTGCTATACACTGCCATTCTATTGATTTTTTGCGCTCTGCTCTCCTCTATTGCTATCTGCTGGGCTCTTTGGATGACGGCAATACTGTTCGCCGCACGTTAGGTTGAGTCAGATTACGTTTGGTCGTATTAGGTTATTCTAGGTTAGGTTAGAATAGCTTCGACTATTGTGCTCGACACAGCTGTCACATGACCTTCTGCTCTCTACGGTGTTTTATCATATTATGACTGTCACTGCGGACTAATAGTGCTCTGGGTACGTTAGGTTGAGTTTGGTTACGTTTGGTTAGGCCAGGTTTAGTATGTTTGTTTATGGTGGTTTTGACTTTTGTGCCACACACTGCTATTCGGTGGATTTCTGCGCTCTACCCTGCTCTACTATACTCTACTCATCTCTGGGAGGCCAGTAATAGCGTTCAGACACGTTACCTTTGCTTAGGCCACGCCTGGTCATGTTACGTTTGGTCAGGGCTTGAGAGGATATCATTGACTTTAGTGCTATATACAGCTATTCGTAGGACTTCTGCGTTATGCAGGGATACAGTATGCTCTGCCTGACTCTGAGGAGGCCAGCAA
>NW_016996081.1:0-896 GCF_001483705.2 Eufriesea mexicana | reverse complement strand
TAGTCGAAAATGTCAATAAAATTGAATTTTCCTGGAAGATTCTATAGCATTGCAATGGATATACCACTCCAAAAGGATGTTTCCACCTAACTTATGCAAGGAAGATAGCTCACTACGATATTAGTCGAAAATGTCAATAAAATTGAATTTTCCAGGTAGATTCTATAGCATTGCAATGCCGATAGCACGCCAATAGAGTCTTACCTCCTTATTTATGCGAGAAAGCTAGCTCACCACGCCGTTAGCGAAAATGTCAATAAAATTGAATTTTCCAGCCAGATTCTACGGCATTGCAATGGCTATAGTACTCCAAAAGAAGCCTTCCTCCTTACTTATGCAAGGAAGATAGCTCACCACGGTATATGTCGAAAACGTCAATAAAAATGAATTTTCCAGCCTGATAATACCGCAATGCAATGGCTATAGCACGCCAATAGAATCTACCCTCCTCATTTATTCAAAAAAGGTACCTCACCACGATATTAGTCCAAAATGTCAGTAAAATTGGATTTTTCAGCCAGATTCCAGAGCATTGCAATGGCTATAGCACGCCAATAGGATCTCTCCTCCTTATTTATGCAATGAATTTTCCAGCCAGATTCTACGGCATTGCAATGGCTATAGTACTCCAAAAGAAGCCTTCCTCCTTACTTATGCAAGGAAGATAGCTCACCACGGTATATGTCGAAAACGTCAATAAAAATGAATTTTCCAGCCTGATAATACCGCAATGCAATGGCTATAGCACGCCAATAGAATCTACCCTCCTCATTTATTCAAAAAAGGTACCTCACCACGATATTAGTCCAAAATGTCAGTAAAATTGGATTTTTCAGCCAGATTCCAGAGCATTGCAATGGCTATAGCACGCCAATAGGATCTCTCCTCCTTATTTA
>NW_016996080.1:0-306 GCF_001483705.2 Eufriesea mexicana | reverse complement strand
CAGTTTGGGTTACCTTGCGTTTGTTTATGTTAAGTTTGGTGTGGTTAAAAGAGGTTAGATCCGACTTTTGTGCCTTGCACTGCTATTCGGTTGACTTCTGCTGTGCTCTAGTATTCTCTGCTTGGTGCTGGAAAGGGGAGCAACAGTGGTCTCGACACGTTAGGTTGAGTTAGGTTGCTCTCGGTTAGGTTAGGTTAGGTTAGGTTTAGACAGGGTACCTTCGAGTTTAGTGGTGTACACTGTTACTCGGTGGACTTTAGTGGTCTACTGTACTCTACTGCGTTCGGCTTGGCTCTGGGAAGCCAG
>NW_016996079.1:0-861 GCF_001483705.2 Eufriesea mexicana | reverse complement strand
CCAAACCTAACTTAAGCTCACGTAATCTAACCTAACGTAAGAAAACTCAACATAACGTGCCGCGACCACTATTGCTGGACTCCCCTGGTTCTAGAAGATTAGTGTAGAGCACAGTGGAGTGCAGAAATCAACCGAACAGCAGAGTAGAGCGCAAAAGTCGAAGCTACCCAGTCCTAACCCATCCAAACGTAATATAACCGAACGCAACATAACTTAACCTAACGTGCCGAGACCACTATGGCTGCCCCCCCCCCGCCCCCCAGAGTCAAGCGGAATAAACAAGAGCACAGTAGAGAGCAGAAAGCCACCGTATAGCAGTGTATAATACAAAAGACGACGCCATTCTTGGCAAACGTGGCATAGCCTAACATAACCGAACGTAAACTAACCGAAACTATTGTGCCACGACAGCTATTGCTGGTCTCGAAGGAGTCGAGCAGATTATAGTAGAGAATCACCGAATAGCAGCGGATAACAGAAAAGTCAAAGCTACGCTATCCTAGCCTAGCCACACGTAACATGTCCAAACGAACATATCTCAGCCTTGCGTGCCTACACCTCCATTGCCGGCCCCCTATAGACAAGCAGAATATACTAGAGCACAGCAGAGTGCGGGAAGCCACCAAATTGCAGTGTATCGCACAAAAGTCAGGATATCCCAAACGCACCTACAATAACCCAACCTGATCAAACGTAGACTGACTGAGCCCAACGAGCCGCGAGCCATATTGCTGGCCTCCCCAGGGACAAGTAGAACAAATTAGCTGTGGGCAGAACGCTGAAATCTATAGAAACGCTGTGTACAGCGGAATAGTCAAAGATACCGGCGAATAACCCTAGCTATCATATCCTAACACGACA
>NW_016996078.1:426-656 GCF_001483705.2 Eufriesea mexicana | reverse complement strand
GCTGGTGGCCTTCCCAGAGTCAAGCTTAAAATACTAGGCCACTGTAGGGCGCAGATGTCCGTCGAATAGCAGAATATACCTCTAAAGTCAAAGATATCAACTCCCAACCTAGCCAATCGTAACATACCCAAACGCAACGTAACTCACCGCAATGTGCCCCGAGCACTATTGCAGGCCTCCGCAGAGCCAAGCAGAGCACACTACAGGAGAGTAGAACGCAGAAATCCATA
>NW_016996078.1:0-306 GCF_001483705.2 Eufriesea mexicana | reverse complement strand
TTCCAGAGTCAAGCTGAAAATATTGGAGCGCTGTGGGGCACGGAAATCCGCCTAATAGCAGACCACAGCACTAAAGTCAAAGCTCTCCCCCCCTAACTTAACCAATCGTAACAAACCCAAACGTAACCCACCTCAAGCTATCGTGACGCGATCACAATTGCTGGCCTCGCCAGAGCCATTGAGAACACATAGGCGGAGAGTAAAACAGAGAAATCCGTAGATTCGCAGTGTATATCAGACAAACCGAAGCTACATCTGCCCAACCCAAACCAACGGAATACTGACGAACAGGGCCTAACATAACCT
>NW_016996077.1:0-651 GCF_001483705.2 Eufriesea mexicana | reverse complement strand
TAAAATCTAGCTAAAATTCGATTTATTGAAAATACTCAATTAATAATAAAAAAATTATTAATAATCTACCTTCAAATATAAAATAAAAAAAAAAATTCATTGAAATAAATAAATATAATATAAATGTGGGAATGGAATAAGTACGGCCCTGGAAGAATGATAAGTGTGTTTGGGCTTAGAACGAAAGAGACCGCATGCAAGAAGATCGATTGCAATGAATGTTTATGAAAGTTTATGAATGCGCCTGACTGTTTAGAATACGTGACCGACCGACTGAGAAGAGAGAACATGGGTATAGATGAGGACAGAGTGAATGCTTAAATAAGAGTACAAGGGCGCGGGCAGGACCAGTGATTAACGGTTCCAGAGATAGTGTCTAAGGAGTAAAAGTCGAGCGTACCCGTAGCGGGTCTTTAGTTTCGTAGCTATTAAGTCAGTAAATTATTGTAAGTTTCTTGTATCTTAAGAAGCAGTAAAACAACGTTACTTTAGCCAATCCACACACCCCGATCCTACATAAATAATATTTTAAAATAATTTACTAATAAACATAATTTATTTTCTTTATTTAAATTTATAAAAATTATACATAAAGTTCATAAAGTTAAAATTAATAAATTAAATGAATAAAATCTTAAACTAAAATTCAAA
>NW_016996076.1:0-544 GCF_001483705.2 Eufriesea mexicana | reverse complement strand
CATTTTCGACTAATATCGTGGTGAGCTAACTTTCTTGCATAAATAAGGAGGAAAGATTCTACATGCGTGCTATAGCCACTGTAATGATATAGAATGTTCCTGGCAGATTCAATTTTATTGGCATTTTCGACAAATATCGTGGTGAGCTAGCTTTCTTTCATAATTAAGGAGGAAATATTATATTGGCAAGCTGTAACCATTTCCATGATATAGAATCTGGATGGAAAATTCAATTTTATTGACATTTTCGACTAATATCGTGGTGAGCTAGCTTCCTGGCGTAAGTATGGGGGAAAGATCCTTTTTGCGTGCTATAGCCGTTGCAATGCTGCAGAATCGGGCTGGAAAGTTCAATTTTATTGACATTTTCGACTAATATCGTGGTGAGCTAGCTTCCTGGCGTAAGTATGGGGGAAAGATCCTTTTTGCGTGCTATAGCCGTTGCAATGCTGCAGAATCGTGCTGGAAAGGTCAATTTAATTAACATTTTCGACTGATATCGTGGTGAGCTAACTTTCTTGCATAAACAAGGAGGAAAGATTCT
>NW_016996075.1:0-481 GCF_001483705.2 Eufriesea mexicana | reverse complement strand
GCTGTACTTGCCATTGGATTGAAGGCGTTGGGCGACCTGTTCACCAAGCTATAACAGATAATACATTTTGAACAGACCTATTCTCTGGCAAGACGATAGCTGTACTTGCTATTGGTTTGAAGGCGTTATGCGATCTATTCACCAAGCTATAACAGGTTATATATTTTGAATAGACCTATGTCTGGCAAGCAGATGGCTGTACTTGCCATTGGTTTGAAGGCGTTGTTCGATCTATTCTCCATTCTTTAACAGGTTATCGATTTGGATTGACCTATTCTCTGGAAAGTAGATGGCTGTACTTGCCATTGTATTGAAGGCGTTAGGCGATCTAATCACCAAGCTATAGCAGGTCATATATTATGAATATACCTATTCTCTGGCATGTAGATGGCTGTCCTTGCCATTGGATTGATGGCGTTAGGCGTTCTAATCACCAAGCTATGACAGCTTATAGATTTTGAATAGACATATTCTCTGGCAA
>NW_016996074.1:0-515 GCF_001483705.2 Eufriesea mexicana | reverse complement strand
CATGCAGACAGCCATACATCCATACATTCATACTTCCGTACATCCGTTCATCCATACCTCAATATATCCATACATCCATCCATGCATACGGCCATCAATCCATACATTCATCCATTAATACACCCATCCTTCCATATATCCATCCAGCCATACAACCACCAATCCATCCATCCATCCATCCATACATACATAAATCCACCCATACACTCATCCATCCATACATTCATACATCCGCACATACATAAATCCATACTTCCGTACATCCGTCCATCCATACCACAATACATCCATACATCCATCCATCCACACAACCATTCATTCCATCCACACAACCATTCATCCATACATACATCCATAGATACATCCTTCTTTCCATACATCCATCCATCCATCCATACATCCATCCATACATTCATTCATCCACACAACCATACATCTATAAATCCATGCATCCGTACATATATACATCCATACATGCATACATACGTACATCCGTCCATCCACACCTCAATCCA
>NW_016996073.1:0-567 GCF_001483705.2 Eufriesea mexicana | reverse complement strand
TAGGAAAAGTTTGGTCAGTGTAGCTATGAATTCCGTGCTATACACCATTTTTCGGTGTATTTCAGTGATCTACTGTGCTCTATAATAATATTCTTGGCTCTGCGGATGCCAGCAGCAGTGTTCGCTGCACGTAATGTTCAGTTATGCCACCTTTGGTATGCCAGGTTTGGCTAGCATATCCTCGACTTTGTAACATACACAGCTGCTCGGTGGAATTCTGCGCTCTACGTTGCTCTACTGTATTCTGCCCGAATCTAGGGATGCGAGCAATAATGGTCGGCGTATGTTAGGTTGAGCTATGTTACGCCTGGTTATGTTAAGATTGAATATATTAAGATTCGGTAGCTTTGACTATTGTGCCATGCACCGCTATTCGGTCTGTTTCTGCGCTCTAGTGTGCTCTAATATGCTCTACTTGGGTCTGGCGTGGCCAGCAATGGTTGTCTTCTCAGGCTAGGTTGAGTTAAGTTACGTATCGTTGAGTAAGTTTAGGAAGGCATTGTAAGGATTCCTTAGACCATTGTACTGTAAAATGCTACTCGGTGGTTTTCTGCGCTATACATTGCT
>NW_016996072.1:0-974 GCF_001483705.2 Eufriesea mexicana | reverse complement strand
TCCATAGATATATCCAGACATACATCCGTACATACGGCCATACATCCAGTCATACATGCATCCTTACATATATCCATACATACATCCGTACATAATCCATACATCCTTCCATACATTCATCCATACATACGCCCTTCCATAAACGCATCCATACATCCATACATATATCCGTTCATGCATCCACCCATAAATCCATCCATACATCAATACATACATACATTCATACCCCCATACATACATCCATACATACATGCATACATACACCCTTAAATACATCCATACATAGTTACTTCCGTACATCCATCCATCCAAGCATCCACCCATCCATACATCCATCGATCCATACGTTCTTCCACCCATACTTCCATCCACCAATCCATCCATTCATGCACGCATCCATACACACATCAATGCACAGATCCATACTTACACGCATACATTCATACATAGATACATCCATACATACATTCTTACATACATCCATGCATACATCCATACATACATCCATACAAACACCCATACTAACATCCGTTCATCCGTCCGTCCACCCATCTACTCATCCACCAACGCATCCATACGTCCATGCATCCGTCCATCCATGCATCCACACATCCATAAATCCATCCATCCGCACATCCACCCAACCATACATATAACCGTACATACATCCATACATACATCCATATATCCATCCATCCATACATCCATCCACTTATTCATCCATCCAACCATACAAACATACGTCCATACATCCATACATCCATACATCCATGCATCCATATATCCATACATCCATACATACATACATACATCCGTACATCCGCATATGCATCGAACCATACATCGGTACGTTCATACACCTATACATCCATAAATCCATCCATCTATACATCCATCCATCCGTACATACGCCCTTAAGTACATTCATCCATCCATACATCCACCCATCCGTGCATCCATCGATGCATACATCC
>NW_016996071.1:0-431 GCF_001483705.2 Eufriesea mexicana | reverse complement strand
TGTACTTGCCATTGGATTGAAGGCGTTAGGCGATCTGTTCACCAAGCTATAACAGGTTATAGATTTTGAATAGACCTTTTCCCTGGCAAGTGGATGGATGTACTTGCCATTGGTTGAAGGCGTTAGGCGACCTTTTCAGCAAGCTATAACTGATTATAGATATTGGATAGACCTATTCTCTGATAAGTAGATGGTTGTACTTGCCATTGCTTGAAGGCGTAAGGCGACGTATTCACCAAGCTATAACGAATTATAGATTTTGACTAGACCTTTTCACTGGCAAGTAGATGACTGTACTTTCCATTGGACTGATGACGTTAGGCGATCTGTTCACCAAGCTATAACAGGTTATATATTTCGAATAGACATATTCGCTGGCAAGTAGATGGCAGTACTTGCCATTGGATTGAAGGCGTTAGGCGATCTATTCT
>NW_016996070.1:0-473 GCF_001483705.2 Eufriesea mexicana | reverse complement strand
TAATATACTAGACGACAGCAGAGGGCAGAAATCCGCCGCATTGCATAGTGTAGCACAAAAGTCAGACACATCCTGACATAACCTCATCATACCAAACCTACCCAAGCGTTAAGTAACTGAACCTAACGTGACGAGACCAATATTGGTGGCCTCTCCAGAGCCAGACAGAGCACATTAGGGCACATTTGGGCGCAGAAATCCTCCGAATAGCAGCGAATAGCACAAAAGTCGAAGTAACATATCTTAACCTAGCAAAACGTAACATATCCAAACGTAACCTAACTCAATCGAACATGACGAGACGATCATTGCTGACCTCCGCACAGACAAGCAGAGTATACTAGAGTTCCGTAGCGCGCCGAAATCCACAGCATTGCAGAGAACGGAAGAGGCAGCGAAGATATCCTAACATAACCTGACCTAACCTGACTAAACCCAGCGTAGCGTAACACAACAGAGCGTGCGGCTAGCAC
>NW_016996069.1:0-541 GCF_001483705.2 Eufriesea mexicana | reverse complement strand
TAAAATTGAATTTTCCAGGAAGATTCTACAGCGTTGCAATGGTAATAGCACGCCAATAGCACCATTCCTCCTTATTTATGCAAGAAACATAGCCCACCACGATATTAGTCGAAAATGTCAATAAAATAGAATTTTTCAGGCATATTCTGTAGCATTACGATGGCTACAGCACGCCAATTGAATCCTTCATAATTATTTACGAAAGAAAGCTACCTCACCACAATATTAGTCGGAAATGTCAATAAAATTGAATTTTACATCCAGATTCTACAGGGCTGCAATGGCTACAGCTCGCCAATAGAATCTATCCTCCTTATTTATGCTAGCAAGTTTACTCACCACAATATTAGTCGGAAATGTCAATAAAATTGAATTTTACATCCAGATTCTACAGGGCTGCAATGGCTACAGCTCGCCAATAGAATCTATCCTCCTTATTTATGCTAGCAAGTTTACTCACCACAATATTAGTCGAAAATGTCAATAAAATTGAACTTTCCAGCCTGATACTATAGCATTGCGACGGCTATAGCAAGTGAAT
>NW_016996068.1:0-480 GCF_001483705.2 Eufriesea mexicana | reverse complement strand
TGGATGTATGTATGGATGGATGTATGTGTGTATGAATGGTTGGATGTACATATGTATGGATGTATGGGTTGATGGGTGTATGGATGTACGGAAGAATGGATGTATGAATGGATTAAGGTATAGATGTATGTATGGATGGATGTATGGACGTATGAATGGATGGATGTATATGTGTATGGATGTATATAAGTATGGATGAATGGATTTATGGATGTATGGGTGTGTGGATGGATGGATGTATGGATGGATGGATGTATCGAACGATAGACCTACGAATGGAAGGATTTATGGATGTATGGCTGTGTGGATGTATGGATGTATGGATGGTTGGATGTATGAGTGGATGGATGTATGGATGGACGGATGTTCGGACGTATGGATGTGTGGATTTATATATGTTTGCATGTATGCATGGATGGATGTATGGAAATATGGAAGAACGAATGGGAGGATTTATGGATGTATGGATGTATGGATGCA
>NW_016996067.1:0-542 GCF_001483705.2 Eufriesea mexicana | reverse complement strand
ATGTATGTATGGATGGATGGATGAATGGACGTGTGTATGGATGAATGCATTTATCGATGGATGGATGAAGGGACGGATGTATGGATGGATGAATGTCTGTTTGGATGGATGTACTTATTGGTGGATTTAACTATGGATGGGTGGGTATATGGATGGATGTATGTTTGGGTGGATAGATGTATGTTTGCGTGGATGAATGGACGGATGTATTTAGGGATGGAAGGATGTGTGAATGGATTGAGGTATGGATTGACGGATGCATGGATGTATGGATAAAAGGATGTATATATGTATGGATGTATGTATGGATGGATGGATTTGTGGTTGTACGTATTTATGAATGTATGGATGTATGGTTGGACGGATGTACGGTTGGATGGATGAATGGATGTATGGATGTATGGATGTAAGGATGTATGGATGTACGAATGTATGGATGTACGAATGTATGGATGTACGGATGTGTGGATTTATGGATGTATATATGTATGGATGCATGTGTGGATGGATGTACGTATCTATGTGTGTATTGTTGTATGAAT
>NW_016996066.1:0-726 GCF_001483705.2 Eufriesea mexicana | reverse complement strand
TATTTATGCAAGAAAGTGAGCTCACAGCGATGTTAGCCGAAAATATCAATAAAATTGGCTTTTCCAGCCAGATTCTACAGCATTGCAATGTATATAGCACGTCAATTGTATACCTTCTCCTTATTTATGAAAGAAAGATAGCACAACATGATATTAGTCGAAAATGACATTAAATTTGAATTTCCCATCCAGATTCTATAGCTTTGCAATGACTACAGCACGCCAACAGAATAATTCCTCCTTACTTACGCAAGGAAGCTAGCACACCACGATATTAGTCGAAAATGTCAACCAAATTGTATTTTCCAGTCACATTCTATATCATTGCAATGGCTATAGCACTCCAACAGAATATCTCCTCCTTACTTATGCATGAAAGTTAGCTCACCACGTTATTAGTCGAAAATGTCAACAAAATTGAAATTTCCTGCCATACTCTATAGCATTGCGACGGCTATAGCACGCCAATTGAATCTTTCCTACGTATTTATACAATAAAGCTATCTCACCACGATATTAGTCGATAATGTCAATAAAATTGTATTTTCCAGCCACTATCTATATCATTGCAGTGGCTATAGCACTCAAAAAGCTTCTTTCATCCTTAGTTACGCAAGGAAGTTAGCCCACCACGATATTAGTCGAAAATGTCAACAAAATTGCATTTTCCGGCCACATTCTATACCATTGCAGTGGCTATAGCACTCGAAAAGCATCTTTCCTCCT
>NW_016996065.1:0-277 GCF_001483705.2 Eufriesea mexicana | reverse complement strand
CCCTAACATAACCTATTCTATCCTAGCCAAGCCAAGTATAAAATTACTCAACCTTGCATGCCGGGGCTACAATTGCTGCCCCCCCTCCACCCAGGAGCCTATCATAGCATATTAGAGCACAGTATAGCGCCGAAATCCACCGAACAGCATTGTATTGCACAAAAGCCAAAGCTATTATCTCCTTACCTAGCCAAACGTAACATAAGCTGACGTAACGTGACCCAACCAGTCGTGCCACGGCCGCTACTGCTGGCCTCACGGGTGCTAAGCAGAATAA
>NW_016996064.1:0-573 GCF_001483705.2 Eufriesea mexicana | reverse complement strand
TATACCATTGTAATGGCTACAGCACTCAAAAAGCATCTTTCCTCCTTACTTACGCAAGGAAGTAAGTTCACCACGATATTAGTCGAAAATGTCAATAGAATTGAGTTTTCCAGGAAGAGTCTACTGAATTGCAATGGCTATAGCACGCCAAAGGTATCATTCCTCCTTACCTATGCTCTATGCAAGGAAGTCAGCTCACCACGATATCGGTCGAAAATGTCAGTAAAATTGAATTTTCCAGCAAGATTGTATAGCATTGCGACCGCTATAGCACGCCAAAGGAATCTTTCCTCCGTATTTATACAATAAAGCTGGCTCACCAAGGTATTAGTCGAAAATGTTGATAAAATTGGATTTTCCAGCCAGATTCCACTGCATTGCAATGGATATAGCACGCCAATTGAATCCTTCCTCCGTATTTATGAAAGAAAGATAGCTCATCATGATATTAGTCGAAAATGAAAACAAAATTGTACTTTCCAGCCACATTCTATTCCACTGCAATGGCTGTAGCACTCAAAAAGCATCTTTCCTCCTTACTTACGCAAGGAAGTTAGTTCACCACGATATTAG
>NW_016996063.1:0-426 GCF_001483705.2 Eufriesea mexicana | reverse complement strand
AAAATTCAATTTTATTGATATTTTCGAATAATATTGTTGTGCGCTGCCTTTCTTGCATAAATAGGGAGGAAAGATACTTTTGGCGGGCAATAACTATTGCAGTGATATAGAATGCGCCTTGCAGATTCAATTTTATTGACATTTTGGAATAATATTGTGGTTAGGTATCTTTCATGCTTAAATAAGGCGGACAGATTCTATTGGCGCGCTATTGCCATTGCAATGCCAAAGAATCTGGTTGTAAAAATCAATTTTATTGACATTTTCAACTAATATGGTGGTGAGCAAACTTTCTTCCATAAATCAGGAGGAAAGATTCTGTTAGTATGCTCTAGGCATTGCAATGCTATAGAATCTTGCTGGAAAGGTCAATTTTATTGACATTTTCGAATGATATTGTGGTGAGCTATCTTCCTTCCCTAAGTA
>NW_016996062.1:0-496 GCF_001483705.2 Eufriesea mexicana | reverse complement strand
CGTTCGGTTGTGTTAGGTTGCGTTTGGTTTCGTAATGTTAGGATATGTTTGGACAGGATGGCCTTGATCTCCGTGCTGTACACTGCTATTCCGTCGATTTCTGCGCTCTACAGAGCTCTAGTATGTGCTTGTTTGCGCTGGAGAGGTTAGATATGGTGGTGCAGGCACGTTAGTTTGGGTTATGCTCGTTTGGTTATGTTACGTTTGGTCTGGTTATGACAGGATAGCATTCACTTTTGCGCAATACACTGCTATTCGGTGAATTTCTGCGCTCTTCGTTGCTCTGCTATACTCTGCTAGACTCTGGGGTTACCAGCAATTCTAACCGTGGCATGATTGGTTGCGATAGCTTACATTTGGTTAGGTTAGATTTGGTTACGTTTTGTTAGGATGGCTTCAGCTTTTGCGTTTCGCAATGCTATACGATGGATCACTTCCCTATACTGTGTTGTAACATATACTGCATGGCTCTGTGGGGCCAGAAATGGAGGTATCC
>NW_016996061.1:0-830 GCF_001483705.2 Eufriesea mexicana | reverse complement strand
GCCCCCACTTCTTACAAACGGAGCACGTTTCGGCAATATTCTAAACTAATTGTAAACTATTTCAAAATTATTATTTTATAATAAAATTATACAGTGTTCATAGCCCAAATTGAATGATTATGTAAGAACGGATATAATGCGTTCATAGCTCAAATCGAATGGTTGTGGGAGAACCCATATATGGGTTCATAGTCCAAATCGAATGGTTGTGTGAGAACCCATATATGGGTTCATAGCGCTCAAAGGGTTAAAAATATCGTCAACCGTATGGCAGAAAGTCTTCGAATTATTATTTTTCTGTAACGAAAAATTCGTAACGAGTGCAAAGGGTTAATTTTTTACTCAATTTTGTGGCCGGAGACTATGGTCACCCGTAGTAACGAAAGGGGGGTTAACCATTTGCATCATGGTTCTACTTGAGATGCTGTGTTCATCAAACAACTGTAACGTTCAACCGACTACTGGCCCATATCACCGCGCGCGGTCGGTCGTATGTGCAGTAGATGACTTGGGAATTTTTCATGGAATTTATTTAACATGGTACTTTTTTACAATAGGTACACAATGTTACATCGCAAACATCATATGTTACATTTTTTTATATAAAGAAAAAAAAGCAAAATCATTTTACAAATAAAATAAAACAAAAGTTAAATTTGTTAAGAATATAATGATCTGATGTAGGCGAGATGCTCACAAAAGGGATCAAACGTGATCTGTCGTATACGAAGAATATTCAGCGACTGGTAATGAAAAATAGTCACACATCGCGGAATATTCCGCGCTCGGTGATAGGAGACTGTCGTGATTCGCGGATTATTCCGCGCCTG
>NW_016996060.1:0-627 GCF_001483705.2 Eufriesea mexicana | reverse complement strand
AAGTCACACGTTTAAGGTACCATGTCTAAGCTGAAGGTAACGCAATTCAAAGATAATCCGATGGTAACGCGATACCAACCTAAACCGAAAGTATGGCGGTTTCAAGCAACTCCGATGGTAAAACGTTTTCCAGCTTCTCCGATGGTAAAACGTTCTCGAGCTACTCCTATGGTAAAGCGGTTTCAACATACTCCAATGGTAAAGCGGTTTCTACGTACTCCGATGGTAAAAGACGGTTCCAAGCTACTCTGATGTTAAGAGACGGTTCCAAGTAACTCCGATGGTAAGAGACGTTTCCGAGCTACTCCGATGGTAAAACGTTCTCGAGCTACTCCGATGGTAAAGCGTTCACGAGCTGCGACTCCGATGATAAAACGTTTTCAAGCTACTCCTATGGTAAAACGTGTTCAACTAACTCCTATGGTAAAAACGTGTTCCACTTACTCCGATGATAAAACGTTTTCGAGCTACTCCGAAGGTAAAACGGTTTCAAGCTACTCCGATGGTAAAGCGGTTTCAACGTAATCGTATGATAAAACGGTGTCAACTTACTCAGATGGTAAAAGGCGGTTCCAAGCAACTCCGATGGTAAGAGACGGTTCCAAGTAACTCCGATGGTAAAACGTT
>NW_016996059.1:329-646 GCF_001483705.2 Eufriesea mexicana | reverse complement strand
AACTTTCTTGCATAAACAAGGAGGGAAGATTATATTGGCAAGCTATAACCGTTGCAATGCTATGGAATCTTGTTGGAAAACACAATTTTATTGACATTTTCGACTTACAGCGTGGTGAGCCAACTTCCTGGTATAAGCAAGGTGGGAATATCATTTTGGCCTGCTATAGCTATTGCAATGCTGCAGAATCGGGCTGGAAATTTCAATTTTATTGATATTTTCGACTAATATCGCGGTGAGATAGCTTCCTCGCATAAGTATGGAGGAAAGATCCCTTTGGCGTGCTATATCCTTTGCAATGATAAGGAATGTGCCTG
>NW_016996059.1:0-256 GCF_001483705.2 Eufriesea mexicana | reverse complement strand
AGGAAAGATTCTGTTGGCATGCTATAGGCATTGCAATGCTATAGAATCTTCCTGGAAAATTCAATTTTATTGTCATTTTCTGCTAATATCGTGGTGAGTTATCTTTCTTGCATAAATAAGGAGAAAAGATTATATTGGGGTGCTATTGCCATTGCAATGCTATAGAATCTGCGTGGAAAATTCAATTTGATTGACATTTTCGGCTAATATCGTGGTGAGCAATCTTTCTTGCATAAATAAGGAGGAAAGATTCTAT
>NW_016996058.1:0-601 GCF_001483705.2 Eufriesea mexicana | reverse complement strand
CGTGCTACAGCCATTGCAATCCTATAGGATCTGGCTGGAGAATATATTTTTATTGACATCTACGACTGGTATTGTGGTGAGACAACTTTCATGCCTAAATAAGGATGAAATATCCTATTGGCGTGCTACAGTCATTGCGATTCTATAGAATCTGTCTGGAAAATTCATTTTTATTGACGTTTTCGGCTAATATCGTGGTGACCCAACTTTCTTGCGTAAATAAGGAGGGAAGATTCTATGGGCGCGCTATTGCCATTGCAATGCTATAAAATCTGGCTGGAAAACACAATTTTATTTACATTTTCGACTAACATCGTGGTGACCTAACTTTTCTTTCTTGCATATATCAGGAGGAAAGATTATACTGGCGTGCTATAACCATTGAAATGCTATAGAATCTGGCTGGAAAATTGAATTCTATTGACATTTTCTGCTAATATCGTGGTGACCTAACTTTCTTGCATATATAAGGAGGAGAGATTCTATTGGCGGACTATAGCCATTGCAATGCTATAGTCTATGGCTGGAAAATTCAATTTTATTGACGTTTTCGACTAATATGGTTGTGGGCTAACTTTCGTGCATAAATAAGGAGGAAAGA
>NW_016996057.1:0-573 GCF_001483705.2 Eufriesea mexicana | reverse complement strand
GGATAGCTGCAGGCCACTGTGCTCTATAGCATTCTGCTCGTCCCTGGGGAGACCAGTAATTGTAGTCTCGGCGCGTTATGTTCAGTTCTTCTACGCTTGGTTTGGATAGGTTAGGCCTGTTTAAGTCAGGTTATCGTTGACTTCTGTGCTATACGTTTATATTTGGTGGCTTTCTGCGCCCTACTCTGCTGTTCAATACTCTGCGCGACACTGTGGAGGCCAGAAATAGAGGTCAAGGCACGATAGGCTTTGTTAGGCTGCGCTTGTTGAAGGCACGAGTGGTTAGGATATGTTAGGGCAGCTTTGACTTTTGTGTTGTACACCGCTATTTGGAGGATATCTGCGCTATACATTACTCTACTGTACTCTGCGCGACTCTAAGTAGGCCAGTAATAGTGGTCTCGGCACGTCAGCTATAGTTATGATACGCTTGGTTGTGCTACGTTTGTTTGTGTTAGGTTTGGATATCTTTGGCTTTTGTGCCATACACTGCTGTACGTTGAATTTCTGCACTCTACTGAGCTCTAGTGTCTTCTGCTTGGCTCTGGGGAAGCCAGTAATAGTGGTCTCGGC
>NW_016996056.1:0-343 GCF_001483705.2 Eufriesea mexicana | reverse complement strand
GGATGTATGGGTGGATATATGTTTGGATAGATGGATGTCTGGATGGTTTGTTGTATGGCTGGAAGGATGGATGGAAGGATGGATGTATGTGTGGATGAATGTATGGATCGATGGCCGTAAGGATGGATGGTTGTATGGTTGGATTAAGGTATGTATGGACGGATGTGCGGATGAATGGATGTATGTATGTATGGATGTACGAATGTATGGATGTACGAGTGTATGGTTGTACGGATGTATCGATGTATGGATGTATATCTGTATGTATGTATGGATGGACGGATGTATGAGTGGATGGATGTATGGATGGCTGCATGCATGGATGTACGTATGGATGCATTTA
>NW_016996055.1:0-487 GCF_001483705.2 Eufriesea mexicana | reverse complement strand
GCAGCATGAATCAGGCTAACGTAGTGAGACTGATACTCCTGGAATCCCCATAGCCAAGCAGAACACACTAGTGCACAGCAGACAGCATAAGTCCACCGAATAGCAGTGAATGACACAAAAGTCAAAGCCATGCTGACCAAACTCGACCAAACATAACATAACCAAGCGTAATGTAACCCAACCAAACCTGCCACAACCGCTATTTCTGCCCTCCCCAGAGGCAGGCAGATGCTCGTAGAGTAATGCAGTGCGCAGGTATCGAACGCATAGTAGTGCACGGCACAAAGTTCAAAGCTATACTAACCAATGATATCCGAACCTAGCCAAGCCGTGCGTAACATAACTCAACCTTACTTGCCGAAGCCACCATTGCTGCCCTCCCCAGAGCACAGCAGAGCGCAGAAGTTCAAAGTATAGCAGTGTGTTGCAAAAAGTCGAAGCGGTCTTACCCTTACCTATCCAAACGTAACATAACCGAACATTGCTG
>NW_016996054.1:347-614 GCF_001483705.2 Eufriesea mexicana | reverse complement strand
TATTAGTCGAAAATATCAATAAAATTGTACTTTACAGCCAGAAGGTTCTACTGCATTGCAATGACTACTGCACGCCAAAAGTATATTTCCCGCTTATTTATGCGAGAAAGCTTGCACACCGCGATATTAGTCAAGAATGCCGATAAAATTGAACTTTACAGTCGGAGCCTATTGCACTGCAACGGCTACAGCACGCCAATAGAATCTTTCCCCACTTTTATGCGAGAAAGTTTTCTCAGCACGATATTTGTTGATAATGTCAATAAA
>NW_016996054.1:0-214 GCF_001483705.2 Eufriesea mexicana | reverse complement strand
TGAACTTTCCAGTCAGAATCTCTTGCATTGCAATGGCTATATCACGCAAATAGAATCTTTCCTCCTTATTTTTGCGAGAAAGCATGCTCAACGCGATATTAGTCGAAAATGTCAATAAAATTGAACTTTCTAGTCAGATTCAGTTGCGTCTCTATGTCTATATCTCGCCCATAGAATCTTTCCTCCTTATTTATGCAAGAAGGTTTGCTCACCA
>NW_016996053.1:0-345 GCF_001483705.2 Eufriesea mexicana | reverse complement strand
TATGGCGCGCCAATAGTATATTTCATGCTTATTTATGCAAGTGGGTTTGCTCACCACGATAGTCGATAATGTCAATAAAATAGAATTTTTCTGACAGATTCTGTGGAACTGCAGTGGCTACAGCATGTCAATAGCATATTTCCTCCTTATTTTGGCAAGTGGGATTGCTCACTGCGACATTAGTCGAAAGTGTCAATAAAATTGAATTTTGCAACGAGATTCGATAGTATTGCAATGGCTATAGTACGCCAGCAGTATCTATTCTTCTTACTTATGTAAGAGAGTTAGCTCCACACGATATTAGTCGAAAATGTCATTAAAATTGAGTTTTCCAAACAGATTCTA
>NW_016996052.1:0-1040 GCF_001483705.2 Eufriesea mexicana | reverse complement strand
TTTTCTAAAACAATATATAACAATTGACTTACAAACTTTAATTGAAACTGATTTTAATATTGCCAACTTTTTTGCAATATGTTCTATATGTTCCACTAGAATATTTACTTCCATATAAATTATATTCACCATGAGTAAAATCTCTTTTATGTAATAATCAATAAATAATTACAATAAGTGAATTCTTTATCCACAATCTCATTCTTGTGACTCATCTAACTCTAAAAATTGTCCCACATTGCTAGAACTTGGCATAGTGTACATAAAAATATAATTTTTATTTATTTGTAAATATGTATTCCAATTATCTAAATATATAAAGCTATCTAAGAATTGAAGAAATTGACTGCGATCGAATATAAATTCCTTAAAAATTCCTGAATAATTTTCTTTATCACTAGTATAAACATAACCATAAAAAATACGAATTCCTTTATTTTTAATAAAATTGCATTTAATAGTCATTATATCTTGTTTTGTTCCAACCACATTTCAATTTGGACATGAACAAGGTGTTGGTGATGGATTTTCTTTTAAATTAGCTTCTCATTCATTTTCTTTGGCTTCATCAGATAATAAAGTTTTAGAATCAATTCCGATTGGCTTCTCTATTTATTTATTACTTCTGGTGATTTTCTGCGTAAATTATTACTGTTAATACCATTTAAATCTTCTGCCTTTAATACTTCTGATCTATATAATGTTACCCTACTATCTGCACCATTAAGAAGAAGTGTTCATTTGTTTCCTCCATTACCATATTCTGCTTTCATATGTAATGTAGCACCACCATTGCCAATTTTTCTTGTTCTAATGCGATA
Organism: Eufriesea mexicana; assembly: GCF_001483705.2. Classification (NCBI taxonomy): domain Eukaryota; kingdom Metazoa; phylum Arthropoda; class Insecta; order Hymenoptera; family Apidae; genus Eufriesea; species Eufriesea mexicana. The sequence continues at coordinate 219 of NW_016996052.1, read as the reverse complement.
GGTACCAGTACGAGGAAGACGGTAGTGGGGGAAACCCTTCTCCTGGTTGAGGTACGTGGGGTACACCCGCACGCTGGTGACCCCATCGGAATTTTATGACACCTAGCTAGGGCCTGAGGTTTCCGACGTATGCGGACCACGTAAAGCCCTATTGCCTGTTGTTAACCAAGTCTCAAGAGCCGTCGCCTAATTTCGTTAAATTATGGTTCTGCAGGAGTC
>NW_016996051.1:0-539 GCF_001483705.2 Eufriesea mexicana | reverse complement strand
GGATAGCAGTGTACAGCAGAGAATTCTAAAATACCCTCTCATAACCTAGCCAAACGTAACATGTCCATACACAGCCTAACTGAACCCAACATGACGAGACCACTATTGCTGGCGTCTTCAGAGCCAGCCAGAATATACTAGAGCACAGCAGAGCGCAGAAATCCACCGCATAGCAGTGTATAGCGAAAGAGTCAATGGTATGCAAACCTTACATGGCCAAACCTAACCGAAACAACCGCTGCTCAGTTCAAAATAACGATGCCGAGACCCCTTTGCTGGCCTCCACACGGCCGGGCAGAGCATACTAGAGCACGCTAGAGCGCAGAGATCCACCGAAAACCACAGTATATCCAATATTAACATAGCCAAACGTAACATAACACAAATTAACTTACCGAGACCACTACTACTGACCTCCCCAGATCCAAGCTGAACGCATTAGAGAACGGCAGGTCACAAAAATCCACCTAAGGGCAGTGTGTACCACAAAAGTCAAAGACATCCTAACGAGACTTAACATAGCCTAACTTAACCAAACG
>NW_016996050.1:0-935 GCF_001483705.2 Eufriesea mexicana | reverse complement strand
TAATCTGTTCAATGACGACTTCTACACTACAACAATTCCAGAAAAACAAATTACAGACCCACTGCCCCTCGAGATACTAACAATTTACAACACAGTTCTCAGGATGGCCACCATCACAGTAATGTAGACGTTGGAATTCTTTGTTCGCTGATGATGTAAATTCGAAAGCGAAATTACAATTAATTGCGTATGGTATGTCTATGGCTAGTGACATTTACAATTGATAGTACGGCATTTGGTACATCCTCCAATAGATCACATCTTCCGTTATATTACTCTGCTCTCTGACGGTGTATATCCGAGAGCAATTGTAGAAAGACAAAAGAAAGTCCTTTATCCGGCGAGAAATTAACAATTGACAACGCAGCACTGTGTGCAGCCATCATCACAATGTTGCAGCCGCTAAATTCCTTTGTCCACTGACGATAAAAGTACCAACGCAATTCTGGAATAGTCAATGTATATCACGATTATGGCTCGAGATATTTCCAACTGAGGGCACGGTACTTACTGCATCCACCAATATAGCACCGTAGCCGTTGTATTAACCAATTTACATCATTACTAAAATAACAAATTACGCATCCACTGACCCTCAAGATATTAGCATTTCACAACAATATACTGAGTAGGTCCACCACCACGGTGATGTAGCCGTCTGACCACTATGTCCGCTGATGATGGCAATTATAAAGCAATTATTGAGCAACTAATTTATAGTGCGGCTATGGCTAGTTATATTTACACTTCACAATACGGTAAATAGTACATCTACCAAGAGAGCACTGTTGCCGTTGCATTAAATTGGTCACTGAAATTGTATGTCCTACATCAATTGCAGAAAAAAAATGAAGGTCCACAATCCCTCGAGTAATTAACTATTGACAACGCAGCAGTGGGAACAGCCATCATCACAGTAATGTAGCTGCTGGATG
>NW_016996049.1:0-959 GCF_001483705.2 Eufriesea mexicana | reverse complement strand
GCCGAGACAGCTTCTGCTGCCCTCCCCAGAGCCAAGCAGGACATTCTAGGGCACAGTAGAGCGTAGACATCCACCGAATAGCCGTGTATAGGACGAAAGGTGAAGCTACCCTAACCAAGCATAGTCTGGGCCATCTTAACCTTCCGAACGTAAACTATCTCATCATAACTTGTGGAGACCACAGCTACTGGCCTCCCTAGCGTCGAGCAGAGCATAGAAGAGAACAGTAGAGCGCAGAAGTCCACCTGGTAACGGTCTATGCCAAGAAAGTCATAGCTATCCAAACCAAACACAAACCAACATTACCCTACCAAACGTAGCATAATTAAAACTATCGTGCCACGGCCAACATTGCTGGCAACCCCAGCGTCGAGCAGAGTATTTTAGTGCAAAGTAGAGCGCAGAAGTCCACCGTATAGCAGTGTATAGCGAAAAAGTCAAAGATAACCTATCTTAACCTATCCAAACGAAAAGTAACCAAAAGTACCCTAACTTAACGTAACGTGCCGAGACCATTATTGCTGGAAACCCCAGGGCCGAGCAGAGTGTGGCCGAGCAGAATAGGGCGCAGAAATCCACCTGCTAACTGTCCTTGCCAAGAAAGTCAAAGCTATCCAAACCTAACCCAAACGCATATAACCTGACAAAACGTAACCTAACTATACCTAACGCTGCGGGGTCACTGTTGCTGTCCTGCCTAGAGCCAAGCGGAGCATACTAGAGCGCAGAAGAGCGCAGAAATCTACCGAATAGCAATGTAGAGCACAAAAGTCAAAGCTGACCTATCCCAACCCAAGCAAAGCAAATATATCCGAACGTAATCTAACCGAACCAAACGTGCCACGACCGACACTGCTGACCTCCACTGTGTCAAGCAGAGCGAATTAGAGGTGAGTGTGCACAGGAGTCCATAGAATCGCAGTGTATGGCAGAAAAGGTGAAACTACCCGAACCTAACC
>NW_016996048.1:0-335 GCF_001483705.2 Eufriesea mexicana | reverse complement strand
CAATCTGTTATTGCTTATTGAATAGGTCGCCCATTGCCTTCAATCCAATGGAAAGTACACACTCCTACTTGCCAGAAAATACGTATATTCAAAGTCTATAGCCTGCAATAGCTTGGTGAATAGATCGCCTAACACGTTCAATCCAATGGCAAGTACAGCCGTCTACTTGCCAGAGAATAAGTCTATTCAAAGTCTATAAGCTGACATAGCTTGGTGAATACATCGCCTTACGTCTTCTATACAATGGCAGGTACAGCCATCTACTTGCCAGCGAATAAGTCTATTCAAAATCTATAACGCGTTATAGCTTGGTGAATAGAGCGCCTAACGCCTTC
>NW_016996047.1:0-264 GCF_001483705.2 Eufriesea mexicana | reverse complement strand
CTATATCTATATTCTTCAGCAATTGCAGAGTGATCAATGTATAAGAACATTTTCGCTGGAGACAATCACATATGAAAATATTGTATTGAGTATAGCCGTCAACAGAACACTGTTATCGTTGGATTGATCCTTTCAGTGACCATTTACGTTCTCTGGTAATACTAAAGTGCCAAAGGGCTGACCCATTATCACTAAAGACGATTGCACTTGAAGAAACATTAATGAGCACAGCCTTCATAACAGTACATTAGCCGCTGTATTAAT
>NW_016996046.1:0-592 GCF_001483705.2 Eufriesea mexicana | reverse complement strand
TTGCTGTAGAATCTGTCTGGAAAATTCAATTTTATGTCATTTTCGAATAATATCGTGGGGAGTCATCTTTCTTGCATAAATATTGAGGAAAGATCCTATTGGCGTGCTATAGCCATAGCAATGCTACAGAAAGGGTATGTAAATCTTAAATCTCAATTTTATAGACATTTTCGGCTAATATCGTGGTGAGCTAACTTTCGTCAATAAATAAGGAGGGAAGATTCTATTGCCGTGCTATAGCCATTATAATGCTATAGAACCAGGCTGGAATGTTCAATGTCATTGTCATTTTCGACTAATTTCGTGGTGAGCTACCTTTCTTGCGAATATAAGGAGGAAAGATTCTATTCCCGTGATATAGCCATAGCAATGCTGTAGAATCTGAATCGAAAATTCAATTTTATTGACATTTTCGACTAATATCGTGTTGAGCTAACTTTCTTGCATAAATAAGAAGGAACGATTCTATTGGCGTGCTCTAGTCATTGCGATGCTATGGAATCTGGATGGAAAATTCAATTTTATTGATAATTTCGACTAATATCGTGGTGAGCTAACTTTCTTGCATAAATAAGAAAGAAATATTCTATTG
>NW_016996045.1:0-560 GCF_001483705.2 Eufriesea mexicana | reverse complement strand
ATGTAAGAAAGAAAGCTCACCGCGATATTAGTCGAAAATGTCGATAAAATTGTATTTCCCATCCAGATTCTATAGCATTGCAATGGCAGTAGCACGCCAATAGGTTCTTTCCGCATTATTTATGCAAGAGCACTAGCTCGCTATGATATTAGTCGTAACTGTCAATAAAATTGCATTTTCCAGTCAGATTCTAAAGCATTGCAATGGCTGCAGCACCCCAAACAGATTTTTCCTCCTTTTAGCATTGCAATGGCTACAGCACTCCAAACAGATTTTTCCTCCTTTCTTAAGCAAGAAAGTGAGCTCACCACGATATTAATCGAAAGTGTCGGTATCATTTTATTTTCCTTCCAGATTCTATAGCATTGAGGTGACTATAGCACACCAATAGAATCTTTCCGCCTTATATATGTATGAAACTTAGCTCCTGCGATATTAGACGAAAAGGGCAATAAAATTGAATTTTCCAGCCAGATACTATAGAAATACAATGGGTCTAGCAGGCCAATAGTATCTACCCACCTTATTTTTGCAAAAAAGTTAGCTCACCACGATATTAG
>NW_016996044.1:320-563 GCF_001483705.2 Eufriesea mexicana | reverse complement strand
CAAGGAGGAAAGATCCATTTGGAGTGCTATAGCCACTGCAATGCTGTAGAATTTGGCTGGAAATTTCAATTTCATTGACATTTTCGACTAATATCGTGGCGAGCTATCTTTCTTGCACGTATAAGGAGGAAAGATTCAATTCACGCGCTATAGCCGTCGCAGTGCTATAAAATCCGGCTGGAAAGATCAATTTTATTGACATTTTCGTCTGATAGTGTGGTGAGTTAACTTGCTTGCATAAAT
>NW_016996044.1:0-241 GCF_001483705.2 Eufriesea mexicana | reverse complement strand
GACATTTTCGACTAACATCGTGGTGAGCTAACTTTCTTGCATATATAAGGAGGAAAGATTCAATTCACTTGCTATAGCCGTCGCAATGCTATAGAATCTGGCAGGAAAGCTCAATTTTATAAACATTTTCGACTAATATTGTGGCGAGATGACTTCCATGCATAAGTAAGGAGGAAAAGTACTTTTGGAGTGCTATAGCCATTGCAATGCTTTAGAAACTGGCCGGAAATTCAATTTTATT
>NW_016996043.1:0-1147 GCF_001483705.2 Eufriesea mexicana | reverse complement strand
TGCGCTCTACATTGCTCTACTTAACTGTGCTCGACTCTGGGAGTCCAGTAATAGTGGTGGTCCACGATAGGTTGTGTTAGAGTACGTTTGGTTTCGCTAGGGTCGGTTATGTTTGGATAGGATGGCTCTAACTTTTGCGCTATACACTTCTATTAGGTGAATTCGTGCGACCAACTATGCTCTAATATGATATACCTTGCTCCCGGGAGGTCACCAATAGTGGCCTCGGCTCATTGGGTTTAGTGAGTGCACGTGTGGCTTGGTTAGGCTGGGACAGGTTTGGTTAGGTTATCTTTGACTTTTGCGCTATACACTGCTATATGGTGGCTTTATGCTCTCTACTGTCCTCTTTCATGTACTGCATGCCTCTGGGGATGCCAGCAATACAGGTCGCGGCGCGTTAAGCTGGGTCATGTTACGTCTAGTTCGGTTATGTTGGTCAATGCTTGGCCAGGGTATCTTTGCCATTTGTGCTATACATATCAATTCGGTATATTTGTGCACTCTACTATGATCTTCTAAGTTCTGCTCGCCCCTGGTGAGGACACCAATAGCGGTCGTGGCTCGATTGGTTGAGGCACGCTTCGTTTGCCTAGGTTAGATTAGTTTCGGTTTGGTTACGATGGAATTGACTTTTGAACCTTACACTGCAATACGGCGGATTTCTGCGTCCTACGGTGCTCCTGTATTTTCTGATTGGACCAGGGTATGTCAGCAGTAATGGTCTTGGTTCGCTAGATTGAGCTCGTTCGGTCGTGTTAGGTTGGTATAGGTTTGGTCAGGATATCATAGACTTTTGTGCAATACAGTGCAATGCGGTCTATTCCTACGCTCTACTCTGCTCTAACATATTCTGCTTGCCTCTGCGGTGGACATCAATATTGGCCTCTGCACGTTATGTTGAGTTAGGTTACGTTTGTTTATGTTGCACTTGCTTAGTTTAGGACACGATTGATCTGACTCTTGTGTTGTACGCTGCTGTTCGGTCGATTCCTGCGCTCTCTATTGCTCTGCTTAACTATGCTTGGCTCCCGTGAGCCCAGGAATAGTCGTCATGGCATCTCACGCTGTGTCATGTTACGTGCGGTTATGTTAGGTTTTGATACGTTTGGTTAGGATAGTTCTGACTTTTCTGCCATACACTGCT
>NW_016996042.1:0-738 GCF_001483705.2 Eufriesea mexicana | reverse complement strand
GTATGGATGTTTGAATGGATGTATGCATGGAAGTATGTATGCATGCATGTAAGTATGTATCTATGAATGTATGTAAGGATGAATGTATTGGTGTATGTAAGGATGTATGTATTGATGTCTCTATGGATGCATGGATGGATGGGTGAATGGGTGGATGAATGTATGGATGAACGGATGTATGGATGGATTGGGGTATTGATGGATGGATGCATGTATGGATGGATGTATGTATGGATGGATGTATGGATGTATGGGTGTATGGACGTATGGATGTACGAATTTATGGATGTACCGGTGTATGGATTTATGGACGGATGGATGGGTGTATTGATGTATGTATATATGTATGGAAGGATGGATGGACAGGTGCATGGATGTATGGGTGGATAGATGTATGGACCGGTAGACGTATGTATGGGAGGTTGTATGGATGGATGAATGTATCGAAGGGTGGACGTATGGATGGATGGATGTGCGGATGGACGGATGTATGGATGTATGAATGTATGGATGGCTGGGTCTATGGTTGGATGGATTTATGGATGGGTGGATGAATGGATTTATGGATGGGAGTATGGCTGGATGTATGTACGGATGTGTGTATAGGTGTATGCATGGATGAATGGATGTACGAATGTACGGATGTACGGAGGCATGTATGAATGTATGTGTGGATGGATGAATGGATCGGTGAATGGACGGAAGATTGGATGTATGTATGGATGCTTGTATGGATGA
>NW_016996041.1:283-564 GCF_001483705.2 Eufriesea mexicana | reverse complement strand
TGGATTTATGGGAGTGTGAATGTATTTATGTATGTATGTATGTATGTATGTATAGATGTATGTCTGGATGCATGTATGGATGTATGTACGGATGTATGTATGCATATATCTATGGTTGTATGTATGGATGTTTGACTGGATGTGGGTATGGATGTATGTGTGGTTGTTTGTATGGATGCATGTATGGTTGTATGTATGGATGTATGAATGGATGTATGTATGGATGTGTGTGAGGGTGTATGTATGTATGTATGTATGGATGGATGTATGTGTGTGTGTGT
>NW_016996041.1:0-237 GCF_001483705.2 Eufriesea mexicana | reverse complement strand
TGATGGATGTATGGATGAATATATCTATGGGTGGCTTGTTGTATGGATAGACGGATGTACGGATGTGTGGATGTACGGATGTATATATGTGTGGATGTATGGATGGATGGATTTAAGGATGTATGGATGTATGAATGTATGGATGTATGGTTGGACGTTTATACGAATGAATGAATGTATGGATGTATGGAAGTATGGATGAATGGTTGTATGGATGTATGGATGTATGGATGTACG
>NW_016996040.1:0-681 GCF_001483705.2 Eufriesea mexicana | reverse complement strand
CAAGGATTACGCGCCTCTGCTCGAGAGCCAGCTCCGTGCGCAAGGAGGCGATCACCTCCTGCTTGGAGGCATCGTCCTCCCGCAAGTCGGCCATCACTGCCTGTTGGGAGACATCCTTCTGCCGCAGACCGGCGACCTCCGCGCTCCGCTCGCGGAACCTCTCCGCCATCTTCTGCTGTGCACGGCCGGCTATTACTTGGAGATCAGCCGGCCGAGTCCACCACTCTGGCGCTCATACGGAAGGCGCGAACGTGTGGGCCGTGCAGGTTTTTAGTCTTGTCTGCCATCGCTTCTATGCTCGCGCAATTCTCGGATATAACGGCAGACAGTTCCACAACAGACATCGGACGGTGCACACCAGCGACCTCCTCCCGTGTGGGGAAGGTCGCCATCGCCCTGCTTATGCTCGTCTGTTTCGGGGCGAGTTCATTGTTCTCCAAATCGTCGAATGGGTCATACTCTCCCACCACCACCCTCCGCGGGCGCTTCGCCGTCCTCGCGGGGTTCCCACGAAGACAACGTTTCGCCGTCGCCCGTCCCACTGGCAATGCCAGCGAAGGAGGTGCACTCCAGCCTTGTGGTCCGCCAGCAGCGCCTTGCGCAATGTGGTGCTACGAGTCGCGCGCCTCGTAGCACCTGCAGCAAGCTCCACTGGAGCCGCGTCGACACCACTAGCTATAG
>NW_016996039.1:0-347 GCF_001483705.2 Eufriesea mexicana | reverse complement strand
GGCCTCGCCAGAGACAAGCAGAATATATTAGAGCACAGTTGATCGCAAAAGCCAACAGAATAGCAGTGGAAAGCGCAAAAGTTAAAGCTGTCTTATCCTAACTTAACCAATCATGATAAAGCCAAGCGTAACATAACTCAAAGTAGCGTGCCGAGAACGCTATTGCTGTCCTCGCTAAAGCCATGCGGAGCGCCTTGGAGCGCAGTAGAGCGCAGGAAACTGCCAAATAGCAATGTGTAGCACAAAGTAGAAGCTACACTTTCCTAACATAGCCAAATCTTACATAACCGAACGTAATCTAACTCAACGCAACGTGGCGCGACCACTAGTGCTGGACTCCGCAGGGC
>NW_016996038.1:0-1121 GCF_001483705.2 Eufriesea mexicana | reverse complement strand
TATTTCCTACCTCTGCAGCGCCAAGCAGAATATATTAGACAGCATTAGAGCGTAGAAATCCAAGGCATTGCAGTGAATAGTAGAAAAGCCAAAGATAAGCTGACCAAACCCAACCGAACCTAACCTAACCATGCGTAACATAACACAACCTGACGTTCCACGACCACAACTGCTGGAGCCCCAGAGACAAGCGGACTATGATATATCACTGTAGAGCAGAGAAGAGCATAGAATATGTGTGCTGAGCGCAAATGTCGTAGATATCCCAACCTGACCCAACTTATCCTAACCATACCGAACGTAATCTAACTCAACATAAAGTGCCGCGACCAGTATTGCTGTCCTCCGCAGGGTCAAACAGAGCATATTAGAGGAGAGTAGAGCGCAGAAATTCAACGAATAGCGGTGTATAGCACAAAAGTCAATACTACCCAGTCCTAACCTAACCAAACGTGACACAAGCTGTCGTAACTAAACACAACCTGACGTGCCACGACTGATACTGCTAGCCTCACGCGAGCTAAGCACAGTGTAGCAGAGCAATGTAGAACGTTGGAATCCACCGAATAGCAACGAATAGCACAAGAGTAGAAGCAATCATGTCATAACGTGGACAAACGTAACATAGCTCCATCTAATGTGCCGAGACCATTATTGCTGGCATCCACAGAGGCAAGCACAGCGTGTTGGAGAACGGTGGGGCGCAGAAATCCATCGAATGGCAGTTTATATCACAAAAGTCAAAGATATCCCTGCCTAACCTAGCCAAACGTAACGCAATCAAACACAGCGTAGCTCAACCTAACGTGGCGCGAGCACTGTTGCTCACCTCTCCAGAGCCAACGGAGGTATATTAGAGGAGAGTAGGGAACAGAAATCCACGGAATCGCTGGGTATAGCAGAAAAGACAAAGATAGCCATACCTTAGCCAAACAAGTGTAACCCGACCACACGAAGCCTAACTCAACATAACTACCTGCGACCACTGTCGCTGGACGCCCCAGGGCCAAGCAGAATACAGTAGAGAAGAGTAGAGCACAGAAATCCACGGAATGACTGTGTATACCACGAAAGTCAAGACTACCCTGACCTAACACGGGCAAACATGACCTAACTAAGCG
>NW_016996037.1:0-1564 GCF_001483705.2 Eufriesea mexicana | reverse complement strand
CAGACCTATTCTCTGGCAAGTAGATGGCTTTACTTTTCATAGGATTGAAGGCGTTAGGCGATCTAATCGTCAAGCTGCGACAGCTTGTAGATTTTGAATAGACTTTTTCTCTGGCAAGTAGGTGCCTGCAATTGCCATTGGACTGAAGGCTTTAAGCGATCTATTCACCAAGCTATAACAGACTATTGGTTTTGTGCAGACATATTCTCTGGCAAGTGGATGGCTGTACTGGCCATTGTATTATAGGCGTTAGGCGACCTATTCACCATGCTACAACAGGATATAAATTTTGAAGAGACCTATTCTCTGCCAAGTACAAGGCTGTACTTGCTACTGGGCTGAAGACGTTGTGTGATCTATTCACCAAGCTATAACACGTTATAGGCTTTGAATAGACCTGTTCTCTGGCAAGTAGATGGATGTACTTGCCTTTGGATTGCAGGCGTTAGGCGAATTATTCACCAAGCTATAACAGATTATAGATTTTGTATAGACCAATTCTCTTGCAAGTAGATGGCTGTACTTTCCATCGGTTTGAAGGCGCTAGGCGATCTATTCACCAAGCTATAACAGGTTATAGATTTTGCATAGACCTATTCTCTGGCAAGTAGGTGGCTTTACTTGCCATTGGATTGAAGGCGATAAGCGATGTATTCACCAAGCTATAACAGACTATAGTGTTTCAGTAGACCTATTCTCTGGCAAGAAGATGGCTGTACTTGCCATTGGATTGAAGGCGATAAGCGATGTATTCACCAAGCTATAACAGACTATAGTGTTTCAGTAGACCTATTCTCTGGCAAGAAGATGGCTGTACTTGCCATTGGATTGAAGGCGTTATACGATCTATTCACCATGCTATAGCAGGTGATAGATTTGAATAGACCAATTCTCTGGCGACTTGGTTGCTGTACTTGCCATGGAATTGAAGGCGTTGGGCGACCTACACGCCGAGCTATAACAGATTATACATTTTGAATTGGCCTATTCTCTGGCAAGTAGATGGCTGTACTTTTCGCTGGATTGAAGGCGTTAGGCGATCTATTCACCAAGCTATAACAGACTATTGGTTTTGTGTAGACATATTCTCTGGCAAGTGTATGGCTGTTCTTGCCACTGGGCTGAAGGCGTTAGGCGATCTATTCACCAAGCTATAACAGACTATTGGTTTTGTGTAGACATATTCTCTGGCAAGTGTATGGCTGTTCTTGCCACTGGGCTGAAGGCGTTAGGCGATCTATTCACCAAGCTATAACAAGTTATAGATTTTGAATTGGCCTGTTCTCTGGCAAGTAGATGGCTGTACTTGCCATTGGATTGAAGGCGTTAGGCGAATTATTCACCAAGCTATAACAGGTTATAGATTTTCAATAGACCCATTCTCTGGCAAGTAGATGGCAGTACTTGTCATTGGATTGTATGCGTTTGGCGATCTATTCACCAAGCTATAGCGGATAATTGATTTTGAATAGACTTTTTCTCTGGCAAGTAGATGGTTGTTCTTGCCATTAGATTGAATACGTTAGGCGACCTAATCGCCAAGCTATGACAGCTTACATATTTT
>NW_016996036.1:416-1017 GCF_001483705.2 Eufriesea mexicana | reverse complement strand
CCATCCAGATTCTATAGGAATGCAAAGACTATATTACGCCAGTAGAACCTTTCCTCCTTATATGTGCAAGAAAGTTAGGTCACCACGATAGTAGTCAATAATGTCAAAAAAATTGAACTTTCCAGCCAGCTTCTATAGCAATGCCACGGCTACAGCACGCCAAAAGTATATTTTATCATTATATAAGCAATAAAGTTAGTTCACCACGATATTAGTCGAAAATGTCAATAAAAATGAATTTTCCATACAGATTCGATAACAGTGCAAGGGCTATATTACGCCAAAGGTATCTTTCCTCATTACTTGTGCTGGAAAGGTATCTCACTACGATATTAGTCGAAAATTCCAATAAAATTGAATTTTCCAGGCAGATTCTATGGCATTCCAATGGCTATAGCACGCCAATAGAATCTTTCCTACGTATTTATGCAAGAAAGTTTGGTCACCAAGATATTAGCCTAAAATGTCAATAAAATTCTATTTGCCAACCAGATTCTATGGCATTGAAATGGCTGCAACACGCCAGTAGTATCTTTCCTCCATATACATGCAAGAAAGTTAGGTCACCACGATATTAGTCAAAATGTCAATAAAATTGCAT
>NW_016996036.1:0-319 GCF_001483705.2 Eufriesea mexicana | reverse complement strand
AAAATGGCAATAAAATTGAATTTTCCAGCCAGATTATATATCATTACAATGGCTATAGATCGCCAATAGAATATTTCATTATTATTAATGCAAGAATGTCAATTCACCACGATATTAGTCGAAGATGTCAATAAAAATGTATTCTCCAGCCAGATCCTATAGGATTGTAATGGCTGTAGCACGCCACAAGTGTCTCTCCTCCTTATTTATGCAAAAAAGTTAGCCCACCTCGATATTAGTCGAAAATGTCAATAACATTGAATTTTCCAGCCAGACTCTATAGCATTGCAATGGCTATAGTTCGCCAATAGAGTCTTTC
>NW_016996035.1:0-662 GCF_001483705.2 Eufriesea mexicana | reverse complement strand
CATCCATACGTCCATACATCCATACATCCATACATCCATCCATACATACATCCAGCCATCCATACCTCAGTCCATTCATACATCCGTTCATCCATACATCCATCCACCCATCCACCCATCCATCCATGCATCCATAGAGACATCAATACATACATCCTTACATACACCAACACATTCATCCATACATACATCCATAGATACATACTTACATACATAAATCCATCCATACAACCATACAGATGTACATACATACATCCATACATCCGCGCATCCATACATTCGTACATCCATATATTCGTACATCCATACGTCCATACACACATACATCCATACATGATTGCATCCATACATTCTTAAATCCATACATTCAAACATACATACATCCACATATGCATAGATCCATACATCCATACATCCATCCATCCATTCCACCATCCATCCATACGTCCATCAATCCATACATCCATCCATTCATACATCCATACATCCATCTATACATACATCCATCCATCCATACCTCAATGCATCGATACATCCATTCATCCGTACATCCATTCATTCGTACATCTGTCCATCCATACATCAATCCATCCATAAAACCATCCATCCATACGGCCATCAATCCATACATTCATCCACCCATACACCCATCCTTCCATACA
>NW_016996034.1:0-751 GCF_001483705.2 Eufriesea mexicana | reverse complement strand
ATAACTCAACATAACGTACAGAGACCGCTATTGGTGCCCTCGCCAGTGCCAAGCAGGACATGCTAGAGCACGGCAGAGAGCAGGAATCGCCCGAATATTTGCGTGCAGCGCAAAATTAAAGCTATCCTGACGAAACACTGCCTAACCCAACCTAACCGTGCGTATCATGACACAACGTAACGAGCCGAGGCCACTATTGCTGGACTTGTCAGAGCCGAGCTGAAAATATTAGAGCACCGTAGCGTGCAGAAATCTACCTAATAGCAAACTAGAGCATGAAAGACATAGGTACCCTCTCCTCACCTAGCCAAACGTAACATGACCAAACGTAACATAACTCAACCTGTCGTGTCGCGACCACTTTGGCTGGCCTGAACAGAGCCAAGCAGAACTCATTAGTAGAGGGTAGGACGCAGATGTCCATAGAATCATAGTGTATATCAAAAAAGTCAGAGATACCCAATCCTTACCTGAAGGAACAGAGCATATCCAAACATAGCATAACTACACCTAACGTGCCGAGGCCGCTATTGTTACCATCCCCAGAGCCAAGCTGGACATACTAGACACAGTGGAGCTTAGATATCCACCGAGTGGCCTTGACAGCACAAAAGTTAAAACTATCTTAACCAAAATTGTCCTGACCCAACCAAACCGAACGTAACCTGACCCATCGAAACGAGCCGACACCACTATTGCTGGCCTTGCCAGAGCCAAGCTGAAAATATTGGAGCACAGTAGCGTGCAGAAA
>NW_016996033.1:0-1292 GCF_001483705.2 Eufriesea mexicana | reverse complement strand
TTTTTGCGAATCATCATCGCGCCAACTCGCATCCCCGGTTTTTCTAGCGGAGGTCCATGCTCCGGGACCGGGTCGCCATTATGCGCCCGGCACGATAGGTCTAGGCCCCAAGGGCTTGGCTGAATTCCGGGAAGAAGAGGGTTCCTCGTGCCTTATGCAAATCGGGTAGGGGGCCCTCGAGAGGGGTGCAATTTGAATTTATATGCATGCTTCTGGGATGACTAGGGTGACTGCCACTAGTGTTCCTGGCTAAGTGTCTTGTATGAACCGATTCAGGGTTGGGTTCATTGAATTTTCATTTGCTCGAGTATCAGTGTGCAGATGATACTTTCGAATTCAGTTTTCACGATTTCTTTCATTCCCATTTCGAGATTGGGTCTCCGTGAATGACAGAGTAAATAGGAGTGGTGTCAATTTGAAGGAGGAAAATTAAATTGGGATATTTACTGTGTGCTATCACTGTTAGGCTCATCAGCAATCCACTCTTTTGACTCATTTGCATCCAAGCACGGAATAATCCGCGAGCTGACCCTTTTCCATTAGTCCAGTTGCTGAATATTCTTCATATACCACAGATCACGTTCGATCCCCTTTGTGGGCATCTCACCTACATCGATTCATTATTTTCGTAACCCCTTGACTACGGCAGAGTTTGATATGCACCAGTCGTACCATACGATAGGAATTGAGCTACGATGTGCGAAATTTTGGGTAGAGATGCATGTTTGCGAAAACATAGGCTAAACTGTGTCAAATGCCTATAGACGCTCTCACTGTCACAAACGCAAAATTTCTAAGCGCCTATAGGCACCTAGAGTAGTCAAGGGGTTAAGAAGTTTTACTTTTACCGTGAAAATCTTTTTAACTGCCATTATGAGCAAGTGCTAATACACGCGCAATGATACATGACTAGTTGTCAGTTAAACATCGCTGATGCATGAACACTGCACCTTAACACTATGCCACCCACGCGTCTAATCAGGATTCTTTCGTTTGGCGCTGGTAGAACTGACTCAGATCATTTAGTAGCGGTTTTTCGAGGTGCTTAGGAGATCATAAGTCGCCAAATTTTACCAATCTCATCGTCATTTCTCACGAGTTCTCAATCCTGTCTCTCTATTTTCTCGAAATTTCGAGGATGTATAGTCAAACCTGTTTTTGATCTGTATTTGAGTCACTTGCCTGATAGTTTTGTGCGTGATACCAACGTGGTGTCACCGGCATTTGCGCGATATTTTTCACATGACACCAACGTGGTGTCAGCGGATGGTATAGTGTTAAGTAGAGACACG
>NW_016996032.1:0-1119 GCF_001483705.2 Eufriesea mexicana | reverse complement strand
TCGACTCTTGAGCTATACACTGGAATTCGGTGGATTTCTGGTTTCTACAATGTTCTACTATACACTGCTCGACCATTGGGCGGCCAGCAGTAGTAGTAGCCGAAAGTTAGTTTCAGATATGTTGCGTTTGGCAAGGTTAGGTTACGTTACGTTATGATAGGATGTTTCTGAGTTCTATGCTACACACTGCTACCCTATGGACTTTTGCGCTCTTCTATGCTCTATCACAATCTGCTTGTTTCTGTGGGCGCCGGAAATAGTGTTCTCGGCACGTTAGGTTGTGTTACGTTACGTTTGGATGGGTTAGGCTTGGACACGTTTTGTTAGAATTTTTTTGACCTTTGAGCTGTACGCTGCTATTCCTACCATATCAGCGCTCTACATTGCTCTGCTATACTCTGCTTAGCTCTTGTGGAGCCAGCAGTTGCGATCTTGGCATGTCAGGTTTTGGTAACGTTGCGTCCGCCTGTGTTACGCATGGGTAGGTTAGGATATGATAGCTTTGACTTTCGTGCTATACACTGCTATCAGGCAGTTTTCCGCGCTCTACCGTGCTCTAATATGCTCTGATTGCCGATGGGGAGGCCAGCAATTTTGGTGTAGGTACGTGAGGTTGGGATAGCTTACGTGATATTATGCATGTTTCGGACCCGTTAGGTTGGGATATCTCATACTTTCTTGCTGTACACTGCTATTCGGACGATTCCAGCGCTCAACATTGTCTACTATGCTCTGCTTAGCTCTCGTGAAGGCACCAAAGGCTATCGTGGCATGTCATTTTGCGTTACGTTACGTCCACTTATTTTACGGTTGGTTAGGGTAGTGTAGGATAGCATTGAGTTTTGTGTTATACACCGCTATTCGGAGAACTTCTGAGCTCCACATTGCTCTACTGCGCTCTGCTCGACTGTGGGGAGGTCAGTAATAGTGCGCTCGGCACATTCGGTAAAGTTAGGCTACATTCAGTTAGGTTACGTTAGTTAGGGTACGGTTCGGATTTCTTTGAGTTTCGTGGTACGGACTGTTTCTAGGTGGACTCCTGCACCCTACTGTCCTCTAGTATATTATGCTTGGCTCTAGGGAGACCTGCAACAGTGGCCACGGCACGTTAGTTTGAGA
>NW_016996031.1:15100-17404 GCF_001483705.2 Eufriesea mexicana | reverse complement strand
GTCCGGTTAGGCTACGTTTGGTAAGGATAGCTTTAACTTTTGCGCTTTACACTGCTATTCGGTGAATGCCTACGCACTACTGTTCTCTACTATACTCGGCTGGAGACTGGGGACAACAGTAATAGTGACCTCGGCACGTAAGGTTGAGTTAGGCTACGTTTGGCTAGGATACGTTAGCGCGAGTTTGGCATGGACATTTTCGACGTTTGTGCTGTACACTGCTATGCGTAGAGCTTCTGCGCTCTACTGTGCCCCACTATTGTCTGCTTGCCTCTGTGGAGGGCATCAATGGTGATACTGGCACGCACGTTTGGGTTATGTAACGCATGGCTCGCCTAGGTTCAGAAATGTTTGGTTAGTATAGCTTTGACTTTTGCACTGTACACTGTTCTTGCGTCGATATCTGTGGTATGCGTTGCTCTACTAGCGTCTGCTTGTCTCCGAGGAGTCCAACAATAGTGGTCATGGCACGTTTGGTCTATCTAGATTTCGTTTGGTAAGGTCAGGTTTGTTTAAGGTTGGTACGGATTGCTTTGACTTTTGTACTATACTCTGCTATTCTGTGAATTTCAGCGATCTACTGTGATCTACCGTTACCTGCCATCATCCGGGAATTCCTTAAATAGTGGCTACGGCGCGTTCGGATGTGCTAATTGCGCCTGGTTAGGTTTGGTTTTGTTTGGGTTAGGCTTGGATGTCTTTGACTTCCGTGCTATGCACTGCCACTCTATGCAGCTCTGAGTTCTACTCCCCTGTAATGTGCCCTGCTTTGCGGTGGGGAGGACAGCTATTGTGAGATAGGCATGTTAGGTTGGACTGGTTAAGATTCATTAGTCTAGGTTACGTCAGATCAGGTTAGGATACATCTTACCTTCTTGCTATCCCTGCCACTCGTGCGATTTCAGCGTTCTACATTGCTCTGCCATACTCTGCTTAGCTATCGCGAGGCCAGCAGTGGACTTCGTGGCACGTCAGCTTGGTTTACGTTACGTCTGCTTATGTCACGTTTGGTTACGTTACGATAGGATAGCTTTGACTTTTGTGCCGTACACTGCTGTTCAGTGGATTTCTGCGCTCTACTGTTCTCTAATATGCTATGCTTGGCACTGGGGAGGCCAGCAATAGATGTTTCGGCTCGTTAAGTTTATCTATTCCACGTGTGTTTATGTAAGGTTCAGTCAAGTTCGGTTACGTTATCTTTGACTTTTGTGCCATACACTGCAATTTGGCGGCTTTCTGCGCTCTACTGTGATCTAGTATATTCTGCTTCGCACTGGGGAAGAAAGTAATTACGGTCTCGACAGGATACGTTGAAATATGATACGTTTGGCTAGGCTATGTTAGTTCTGGTTAGGTTCGTATATCTTCGGTTTTTCTGCTACACCGTGCGATTCTATGGATTTCTGGGCACCAATCTGCCCCAATATGCTCTGCTTGGCGATGGAGATGCCAGAAATTTTGGACTCGGCACGTTAGGTTTTGTTAGTCTACGTTTGGTTAGGTTAGTCTTGGTCAGGCTGGTTTAGGGTTCCCTTGACTTTTGCGCTATACACTGCTATCTGCTCGCTTTCTGCACTCTTCTGTACTCCAGCATATTCTGCTTGTCTCTGGCGAGGCAAGCAACTCTGGTCTCGGCACGTTACGTTATGTTAGGTTACTTTTGCTTATATTACGTTTGGCTATGTTAGGACAGGATATAGTTGACTTACGCGCCATACACTGCTATTCGGTGGATTCCTGCGCTCTACATTGCTCTACTATATTCTGCTCGACTCTCGGGAGGACAGCAATAGCGGTCGAGGCAGGTTAGGTTGGTTAAGATTATGTTTGGTTGTGTTAGGTTACGATGTGTTAGGTCATGGTAGCTTCGACTTTTGTGCTACACAATGCTATACCCATGACTTCTGCGCTCCACTGTGCTCTATCACGCTCTGGGGACGCTAGGTGCGGTGGTCACGGCACGTTGTGTTGAGTCATGTTACGCTTGGTTAGGCTTGGTTTGATTATGTTTGGTTGGGATAGCTTCTACTTATGTGCCATATGCTGCAATTCGGTGCATTTCTGCGTCCTCCATATTTCCACCATGCCCTGCTGGACTTTGGGAAGACGATCAATTCCGGCCGCGGCACGATAGGTTGAGTAGGGTCACGTTTTGTTAGGTTAGGTTAGGCCAAGTTTGGTTAGCATAGCTTTGACTTTCATGCCATACACTTTTGATCGGTGGATTTCTGTGCTCTACTATGCTGTACTATATTCTGCATGGACCTGGGGAGGCCAGCAGTAGTGGCCGCGGCGCTTCCTGCT
>NW_016996031.1:0-15082 GCF_001483705.2 Eufriesea mexicana | reverse complement strand
TATGGTAAGGTGGAATTATTTGGGATAGGATAGCTTCGCCTTTTGTGCTATACACAAATATTCGGCGGACTTCTGCGCTCTACTGTTTTCCCATACCCTTTTCTTGGCTCTTATGAGGCCCGCAATAGTGTTCGCGGCAAGTTAGGTTGAGCTATGTCCCGTTTGGTCAGGTTATGTTATGCCAAACGCGGTCACGTTTTCATGTATTTATGTGGCATACACTGCTATTCAGAGGATTTCAGCGCAAGAGTGGCCTATACTACATTTTGCTTGGCCCTGGGGAGGCCAGCAATAGTCGCGGCTTATTATGTTATGTTAGGCTACGTCTGATTATGTTATGTTATCTTATGATTGGTTACGGTGGCTCGGCTTGCATTCTACACACTATTTTGTGGCGGCTTCCTGTGATCTGCGGTGCTCTACTCTATTCTGCATGGCTCTGTGGATTCCGGCAGCAGTGTTCGCGGCACGTTACGTTTAGTTAGGTTACGCTTGGTTAGGCTGGGTTCGGTTAAGTTTGGCTAGGGTGGCATTGACCTTTGTGCTATGCACTGTTATTCGGTCGATTTCTGCGCTCTGCGTTGCTGTACTAGCATCTTCTAACCTCTGGAGAGTTCAGAAATAGTGGCCGTGGCACGTTTTGTTTAGCTATGTTACGTTTGGTTTGGTTCGGATTGGATACATTTGCTAAGGATGGCTTGGCTTTTGTGCTATACACTGCCATTCGGTGGTATCCTGCGCTCTACATTGCTCTACTATATTCCGCTCGACCCTGGGGAGGCCAGCCACAGTGGACGCGGCACGAAATGTCGAGATATGTTACGTTTGCTCACGTTAGTCTAGGTTTGGGTACGGAAGGATAGCATTGACCTTAGTGGTATACACAGGCTATTCGGTGGATTTCTGCGCTCTACTCTTCTCTGGTATGCTCTGCTTGGCACAGAGGAGGCCAGCGATAGTAGTATAGGCACGTTAGTTTGGATTTGGATGTGTTTGGGTGTGTTACATTTGGTTATGTTATGATAGGGTACCTTTGACTTTTGTGCCATATACTGATTATCGATGGATTGCTGCGCTCTATTGCGGTCTGATATGCTCTCCGTGGCTCTCAGGTGGCCAGCAATAGAGTTTGCTTCACGATAGGTTTAGTTTGTTTACGTTTTGGTATTTTACGATTGGTCAGGCTAGGCGAGGGTAGCTTTGACTTTTGCGCTATATACAGCACTTCGGAGGATTCCTGCACTGTACGGCGACCTAGCGTGGTCAGCTTGGCTCTGAAGAGGACAGCAATATTGATATCGGCACGTCTCACATGGGTAGTCCACGTTTGATTTGGTTAGGTTAGGTTGGATTAGGTTAGGGTAGCATTGACCTTTGCGCTCAACGCTGATATCCTGTGGACTCCTAAGTTCTACTGTACTCTATCATATTCCGCTTGTCTCTGGGAATATCAGCAATAGTGGTCTACACACGTTAGGCTGAGTTACGTTACCCTCAGTGACGTTACGTTTCGTTAGCTTATTCATGGTTCGCTTTGACACAAATGTTGAAGCTGTTCTGACAAAACATAGACTGACCCAGCCCAACAGAACGTAACCTGAAGCAATACAGCGTTCATAGGCCAATATTGCTGGCCTCCACAGAGCCGAACACAGCACATTATTCGAGAGTAGGACGCAGAAATCCATAGAACCGCAGTGCATATCCGAAAAGTCTGAGTTTACCAAACCTAACCCAAACAGACAGAACACAACAAAACGTAACCTGTCCAAGCGTAACGTGCTGCGTCCGCTATTGCTGCGCTCCCCAGAGACACGCAGGACATACCAGAGCACAGTGGAGCGCAGAAATCCACCGATCAGCAGTGCACAGTGCAAAAGTTAAAGATACTCTTACTAAACATGGCCCACCCAACCTATCCTGCCGTAACCTGACTCAGCATGACGTGCCGATACCACTATTGCTGGCTTTCCCAGAG
The DNA here is from genome assembly GCF_001483705.2 of Eufriesea mexicana. Classification (NCBI taxonomy): domain Eukaryota; kingdom Metazoa; phylum Arthropoda; class Insecta; order Hymenoptera; family Apidae; genus Eufriesea; species Eufriesea mexicana. Next base: position 13,104 of record NW_016996031.1, on the reverse strand, counting down.
CCAAGCTCAAACTATTAGAGCATTGTGGGGCTCAGGAATCCACCGAATAGCAGACTGCAGCGCTAAAGTCAAAGCTATTCACTGCTAACCAAGCCAACAGTAACATGACCGAACGTAACATAACTTAACCTAACGTGCCGACGGCGCCATTGTTGCCCTAACCAGAGCCAAGCAGATCACAACATCAGACAGTAGAACGCAGAAATCCATATAATCGCAGTGTATATCAGAAAAGTCGAAGCTACCCAAACCTAACACAAAGCAACATAACATAGCCGTACATAGCATGAATCAACCCATCGTGCTGAGACAGCAACTGCTGCCCACCCAAGAGAAAAACAGGATATAAGAAAGCGCAGTAGATCGCAGAAACCAACGAATTGCGGTGCACAGCACAACAGTTAAAGCTGTTCTGACAAAACTTAGCCTGACCCAACCCAACAGAACGTAACCTGAAACAATGCAACGTGCATAGGCCACTATTGCTGGCTTCCCACGAGCCAATTTGGAGGCAGTAGAGCACACTGTGTCGCAGAAGTCCAACTAATGGCAGACTAAAGCACTAAAGACAAAGCTATCCCCTCCAAACATAGCCAATCGTAACATAACCAAACGTAGCGTAGCTCAACCTAACGTGCCGCAACCACTATTGCTGGCCTCCCCAGAGTCAAGTACAACACATTAGTGGAAAGTAGGATGCAGAAATCCATAGAATCGCTGTGCATATCCAAAAAGACAGACTTACACAAAGATAACCCATACCAATATAACACAAGCGAACATAGCACAACTCAACCTAGTGTGCCGAAACCGCTATTGTTGCCACCCCAGAGCCAAGCAGGACACGCTAGAGCACAGTACAGCGGCGAAATCCTCCGAAAAGCAGTGTAGAGCACAGAAGTTGTAGCTATCCTGACCAAGCTCAACCTAACACAACGTAACCGAACATAACATGACCCAACATAACGTACCGAGACCACTATTGCCGGCCTTCCCAGAGCCTAGCTGAAAATATTAAGACACTGCAGTGCGCAGGAGTCCAACTATTAGCAGACTATGCCACAAAAGTCATAGGTATCCTCTCCTAACTTAACCAAACGTAACACAACCAAACGCAACATATCTCTACACATCGTGCCGCGACCACAATTGCTAGCATCCACAGAGTCAAGCGGAGCGCGTTAGTTGAGAGCAGAACGCAGAAATCCGTACAATCGCTTTGTATATCAGAAAAGTGAAAGCTACCCAAGCCTAACCCAAACCAACAGGACATAACCTAACACAGCCTGACTCAACATAACGTGCCGACACTGCTATTCTTGCCTACACAAGAGCCAAGCAAGACATGCTAGAGAACAGCAGAGCGCAGAAACCCACCGAATATCAGTGTTCAGCACAAAAGCTGAAGCCATTCTGACCAGACATCGCCTAACTCAACCCAGCCGAACGTAACCGGTCTCTACATAACTTGCCGAGACCACCATATCTGGCCTTGCCAGAGCCAAGCTGAATACACTAGAGCACAGTGGAGCGCAGGAGTCCACCGCATTCCAGTCTATATCACAAAAGTCAAAGGTACCATGGACAAACCTGACCTAACCAAGCCTAACCGAACGTAACGTAACTCAGCGCAACATGCCCTGACCACTATTGCTGGCGTCCCCAGGGACAAACAGAATATGATAAAGCAGAGCAGAGAGCAGAAATCCATAGAAGCGCAGTGCATTGCAGAAAAGTTGAAGTCACCCTAACCTGACAGAAGCTAACCAGACCTAACCAAACGTAGGCTAACTCAAACTTGCGTGCCGAGGCCACCATTTCTTGCCGCCAAAATTCGAGCAGAGAATAGTAGAGCAATGAATAGCGTGGTATCACACCGAAAGCAGTATGTCGCAAAATTGAAAATTATCCTATCCTTACCTAACCACACGTACCGTAACCAAACGTATTCTAACCCATACTAACGTGCCGACACCACAATTGCTGGCCTCCACAAAGCCAAGCAGAACATACTAGGAAATAGTAGTGAGCAGTTAGCCATGGAATCTCAGTGTATAACGCAAATGTCAAAGCTACCCTATCCGAACGTGACCAGAGGTAGCATAGCCGAACGTAGCCTAGCACAACCAAGCGTGCCAAGATCACAATTGCTAGCCTACGCAGAGAGAAGCAAAATATGCAAGAGCATAGTAGAGCGCAGAACTCCACCGCATTGCATTCCATATCACAAAAGCCGAAGAAATCCTGGCCAAATATAACCTAGCCTACCCTAACTTAACGAGCCGCGCCACTATACCTGGCGTCCCCAATGAAGCAGAATACGATAGAACTCACTAGAACGCAGAATCCCATAGAATATCTGAGCTGCGCACTAGAGTCAAAGCTATCCAAGCCAAACACAAGCTGACACAGCCTAACCAAGCGTAATCTATCTCATACTAACTTGCCGTGGACAATTCTCTACCCCACAGTGCCAAACAGAGCATAATAGGGTAGAGTGGTGCGCAGAAATCCATTCGAACGCTGTGTATTGCAGAAAAGTCGAAGCTACACTCACCTAGCCAAAGCTAACCTAAACTAACGAAACGCAGCCACCCCAAACTCACGTTCCGAGACCAACATTACTGACATCCCCGGTGGCAAGCAGAGCCTACTAGAGCACAGGGGAGCGCAGAAATCCATCGAATAGCAATGTATACCACCAAAGTCAAAGCTTCCCTGTCCAAACCTAACCAAACGTAACATAAAAAAACATAACCTAATGCAACCTAACGTGCCTAGGCCACCACTGCTGGCTTCCAAATGGCCAACCAGATCATATGAGAGGAGTGCAGAGCGCTGAAGCGCAAAGAATGACAGTGTATAGCAGAAAAGTCAAAGATATCCTTACCTAACCCAAACAAACCTAACCAAAGCGAACGTAACATTACACGACATAACGTGCCGAGACCTCCATTGCTGGCCTCCACAGAGACAAGCAGAACATTCTAGAGCACATTAGAGCGCAGAAATCAAACACATTGCAGTGTATAGTAGAAAAGTTATATTTGTCCCAACGTTACCTTACCCAACGTAACCAGACCGATCGTAGCATAACTCAACAGAGCGTGCGGAGGCCACTGTTGCTGGCGTCACCGGAGCCAAGCGCATTATACTAGGACAGAGTAGAGCGCATAAATCCGCCGAATTGCAACGTATACCACAATTGTCAAGGCTGTCCTCTTCAAACCTAACGTATTGCAACATATCCAAACGTAACGTAGCTCAACCTAACGTCCCACGACCACTATCGCTGGCCTCCCAAGAGCCAAGCAGGGGCAATTTGAGCAATGTCGGGCGAATAAATCTACCGAATAGCAGTGTATACTACAAAAGCCAAAGCTACCCGATCATGACTAAGCCAAACGTAACCCAGACAAACGTATCCTTACCCAACCCAAAGTGCCGAGAACAACATTGCTGGCCTTCCCAGAACGAAACAGAGAATACTAGATCCCAGAAGAACGCCCAAATCGGCAGAAAAGTAGTGTATAGCACACTTGTCAGATCCATCCTAGCCCAACGTATACAAACGTAACATCATCGAACGTAACCAAACATAGCCTAGCGTACACCAGCCACCATTTCTGACCACCCCAGGGCGCAGCGGAATATACCGCAGCCCAGTAGAATGCAGAAATCCGCCGCATAGCAGTGCAAAGCACAAATGTCATAGATACCCTAACCCAACCTGACTTTGTTTAACCTAGCTAATCGTAGCCAATCTGAAGATAATGTGCCGCGACGGCTACTGCTGGTCTCTCCACAGGCAGGCAGAACATATTAGAGGATTGTAGAGCCCAGGGATCCACAGAATCGTAGTGTATGGCACGAAGTCGAGGTTATCCAGACCAAACCAAGGCTACCATTGCCTACCCACACGTAGCCATCTAAGCATAGCGATCCGAGGCCGCTATTACTAGCCTCCGCAAAGTCGAGCAGGGTATAGTAGGGCAACTTAGAGGGTAGAAATCCACTGAATAGCAGTGTATAGCGCAAAAGTCAAAGCGATCCGCTCCTAACCTATCAAAACGTAAGATAGCCAGAGGTGACCAAACTTAACCTAACGAGACGAGACCACAATTACTGGCCACCCTAGAGACATGCAGAGCATGTTAGAGCATAGTGGAGCGGAGAAATACACCGAACAGCTGTTTATAGCACAAAAGTCGAAGCTATCCTAACCTATCCCAAACTAACCGAACCGAACCTATCGTGCGGAGACCACTATATCTGACCCGTTCAGAGCCAAACAGAGAACACTAGAGCACACGAGATCGCAGAAAACCACCGAGTAGTGATGTATAGCAGAAAAGTCAATTCAACCCCGCCCTAACCTAACCAAGAGACCACCGTACAGCAGTGTAATGCACGAAAGTCAGATCCATTCTGGCCTAACCTAACCCAACGTACCATTTCCAATCGTATCCTAACACAACTCAACGTGACGAGACCACTATTTCTGTCCTCCGCTGCGCCAATCAGAGTATGGCAGAGCACAGTAGAGCGTAGAAATAGACCGCACTCTAGTGAAAAGCACAAAAGTCAATGATAGCCCGACCAAACCCATCCAAGCCTAACACCACCAAACGTAGCGTAACTAAACCTAACGTGCCGAGACCACCATTGGTGGCATCCCCAGAGCCAAGCAGAATATACTAGGGCCCAGTAGGGCGCAGAAATCCGCGGGTTGCAGTGAACAGCACACAAGACTCAGCTATCCTGCCATAACCTCACCAAACGTAACACATCCAAGCGTAGCATAACACAACCTAACGTGCCGAGGCCACTACTGTTGGTCTTCCCAGGTCCAAGCAGAATATACTAGAATACAGCAGGGCCCAGGTATCCACCGCATTGCAGTGTAAAGCACAAAATTCAGACACAGTCTGACCTAACCAGACATCACCTGACCTACCCAAGCGTAGTGTAACAGAAAATGACGTGATGTGACCAATATTGCTGGCTTCCCCATAGCCAAGCAGAGAATATTAGAGCACATTTGAGCGCAGTCATCCACCGAATAGCAGTGTATAGCACAACAGAATATGTAGCATATCCTAACCTAGCCAAACGTAACGTACCCAAACGCATCCTAACTCAAACTAACATGGCGAGACCACTATTGCTAGCCTCCAGAGATACAAGCAGAATGTACAAGGGCACAGCAGAGAGCATAAGTACACCGCATTGCCGTGAAGAGCACAAAAGCCGCAGAAACCCTAACCAAACTTGACCTAATCTAACCTACCCGAACGAAGTGTAACTCAATATAACGTGGTGAGACAACTATTGCCGGCCTCGCCGGAGACAAGCAGAGAATATTGGAGCACAGCAGAGCGTAGAAATCCGCCGAACATCAGTTTACAGCACAAAAGTCAAACCTACCCTAGCCTAACCTTACCAAATATAACATAACCAGACGTAACATAACACAGCCTAACGTGACTATACCATTATTGCTGATTTCCACAGAGCCAACCAAAATATACTAGAGCACAATACTAGCAGGAATCCACCGCACTGCAGTGTAGAGCAAAAAAGTCAAAGGCAGCGTAACCTAACCTGACCAAACCTAACCTAACCTAACCTAACCTAACCAACCGTACCATATGCCAACTTAACGTGCCAATGCCACTAATGGTGGCCCACGCAGAGACAAGCTGAACATATTACAGCACAGTAGAGTGCAGGAGTCCGCCGTATGGCAGTGTACATCACCAAAGTCAACGCTACCTTAACCTAACACAGACAAACGTAACCTAACCAAACGTGGCCTAACTCAACCTAACGCTCTGAAAGCACTATTACTGGCCATCACGGAGTCGAGAAGACTATGGAGGAGCTATGTAGAGGGCAGAAATACAGCTCATTTCTGTCTACAGCACAAAAGTCGAAGATATGCTATCATAACACGAACAAACCCAACACCACCGAACATAACCTAACTGTACCTAACGCGCCGCGGCTACAGTTACTGAACCCAACAGAGTAAAGCAGTGCACGCTTGATGACATTATTGCGCAGAAATCCTCCGAAACGCAGTCTGTACCGCAAAAGTCAAAGGCATCCTTTACAAACCTAATCAACCGTAGCATCACCAAACGTAACATAACACAATCCATTGAGCCGGGACTACTATTGCTGGACTTCCCGGAGCCCAGCAGAGCATAGTAGAGCGCGGATAACCACCGAATGCCCGTGTATACCAGGAAAGGCAAACCTATTCAAAGTTAACCCAAACTAACGTAACCAAACCAAGCGTAGCACAAATGAACCTAACGTGCCTAGCCCACCATTGCTTGCCTCGTCAGAGGCAAGCAGAGCATGTTAGAGCACAGTAGAGCGCAGAAATCCATCGAGTAGCAGTTAATAGCTATAAAGTCACAGTTGTCCTCTCCTAGCCTAACCGAATGTGACATAACCGAACATAACAGAACTCTACCTTACGTGCGACGACCACTATTGCTGGCCTCTCCAGAGTCGAACAGAGTATAGTGGGGCACAGTAGAACGCAGGAGTAGACCGAATAACTGTCTATGCCATGAAAGTCAAAGCTATCCAGACCTAACCCAAACGAAAATAACAATACCAAACGCAACCTAACACAACCAAACGCTCCGGGACTAGTATTACTGGTATCCACAGAGCCAAGCGGAGCATAAGAGTGGACAACAGAGCGCAGATATATATAGAATCGCTGTTTAAGGGAGAAAAGTCAAAGCCACCCTGTCCAACCCTAATCAAACTTATAGCCAGACGTAACCTGACCAAGCCTAACGTGCCGCGACCACTATTGCTCTCCTCCACAGCGCCATGCAGACAATATTTGAGCACAGTGGACCGTAGAAATTGAACGCAGTTCAGTGTATAGAGCAATAGACAAAGCCATCCTAACCTAACCCAGAGTAACCTAACCCAACCGAACGTAATCTAACTCAACCCAACGAGCCGCAACCAGTATTACTGTCCTCCACAAGGACGAGCGCAGCATAATAGAGGAGAGTGGAGCGCAGTAATCCATAGGGTCGCCGTGTATAGCGGAAGAGTCGAAGCTAATCGAACCGAACCAAATCCAACATAACCTACCCAAACGTAGCATATCTCAACACAACATGCGGAGACCACTGTTACTGGCATCCACAGAGCCAAGCAGTACATACTGGAGTACAATAGATAGCAGCAGTCGAACGCTTCTCAGTGTACATCACAAAAGTCGAAGGTATCCTAACAGAAACAGAACAAACCTGATCTAACCAAACAAACACAACCTGACCAAGCGTAACCCAACATTGCCTAATGCGTCGTGGCGACAGTTTCTGGCCCATAGAGCAAGGCAGGGCGTATTAGGTCACAGTAGGGCGAGGAAATCCACCGAATAGCAGTGTATAGCACAAAAGTCAGCGTTGCCTTAGCTTAACCCAACCAAACATAACATAACCAAAGGTACCTACCTCTACCTAACCGACCTACACCACTATTGCAGACCACCTCAGAGCCAAGCAGGGTATAATAGAGCACAGTAGAGAGCAGAAAACTGCCGCATTGCAGCGTAAAGCGCAAGAGTCAATGATACCCAAACCTAACCTCCCCTTGCGAAACATATTCAAACCTAGCCCAACCCAGCGTAACGAGCCGAGACCACTATTGGTGGCTGTTCCGGAGCCAAGCTGAATATGCTAGAGCACAATAGAGCGTAGAAATCGACCGAATTACAGTGCACAGCACAAAAGCGAAAGGTATCCTGACCTGAGTTTGCTTAACCCTACATAACCAACCGTAACGTAGCTCAACATAACGTGACGCGACCACTATTGTTGGCATCCCCAAAGACAGGCAGAACATATTAGGGTATCGTAGAGGGCAGGAATCCACCGAACAGCAGTGTACAGCACGAAAGTCAAAGATATCAAAACCTAACCCAAACAAACATAACATAACCAAACGAAGACTAACTCAACATAAGGAGACGTGACCACTATAACTGGACGCCCTAGGTCCAAGCAGAGTGCAGTAGAGTACAGTAGGGCGCAGAAGTCCGCAGAATGACAGTGTATACCACGAAAGTCAATGTTACCCTGGTCTAACACAAGCAAACACTGCGTAACCAAACGTAGCCTAACTCAAGCTAACATGCCGGGATCACAATTGATGGCCTGCCCAGAGCCAAGCAGATCATGTTAGAGCGCAGCAGAGTGCAGAAGTCACCGAATAGCAGTATATAGCACAAAAGTCAATGCTATCTCCTCCTGCCCTAACCAAACGTAACACAACCAGACGTAGCTGAAGTCAAACTAACGTGCCGGTACCACTGTTACTGGAGTAGAGCAGAATATAGTAGAGCAATGTAGAGCATAGAAATACGACGAATAGCAGTGTAGAGCACAAAAAGCAAAGCCACCCTAACCTAAGATGTCCAAATGTAATATGATCATACGCAATCTAACCTAACTTGACGTGCCGAGACCTCATCTGTTGGATTCCGCAGAAACAAGTAGAATATACTGGGGCACAGTAGAGCGCAGAAACCCACTGAATAGCAGTCTATAGCACAAGAATCAAAGATATGCTAGCCTATCCGAACCAACCATGACATGAACGAACTAACCTGACTCAACCTAACGTGCCTAGAGCACAACTGCTGACTTCCACAGAGCCAAGCAGAATAAACTAAAGCACAGTAGAGCGTAGAAATCAGCAGCACTGCAGTGTAAAGCACGAAAGTCTTAGACACCTTAACCTAACCTGACCTAACCTAACCTAACCTGACCTGACCTAACATAACATAACCTAATCCAACCAAACCTAACCTAACATAACCCAACCTAACCTAACCTAACATAACCTAACATAAAGTAACCTAACCTAACCAACCGTAGCTTAACTCAGACTAATGTGAAGAGACCACCATTGCAGCGCACTTCAGAGTCAGGCAGAGTATGGTGCAGCAATGCAGAGCGTATAAATCCTCCGAATATCAGCGTGCAGCACAAAGGCCAAGGATAACCAGACCAAACCTAACCTAACCTTACTTAACCGTATGTAACAAAACCCAATCTAACGTGCCTTGGCCACGATTGGTGACCTCCATAGATCCAATCTGAATACACCAGAGCACAGTAGAGCGCAGAAGTGCGTTGCAATGCATTGTGAAGCACAAATGCCAAAGATATACTAACATATCCTAGCCTAACATAACCCAACACTACGTAGCCTAACACAACATTACGCGCCGATATCAGTACTGCTTTATTTCCCAGAACCGGGCTGATCATGTCAGAGCACATTAGTGTACATGAATCCGCCGAATGGATGTGCACAGGACAATAGTCAAACCTATCCTAACCAAACCTAGCAAAATATAACATGGCCAAACGTAACCTAACAAAACCTAACGTGCCTAGACATCTATTGCTGACGTCCACGGAGCCAACTAGAATGAACTGGGGCATAGTAGAGCGCAGAAATGCGCCGCACTGCAGTGAAAAGCACAAATGTCAAAGATAAACTAACCTAAATTGTCGTAACTTAACCGAACCATACGTAGCGTAGCTCAAAGTAACGTGACGATGACAATATCGCTAGCCCTCCCACAGTCAAGCTGGACGTATCAGATCACAGTGGAGCGCCGAAATCCAACGAATATCAGTGTATAGCACAAAAGTCAAAGCGATCCTCTCCTAACCTAACCAATCTTAACATACCCAAATGTATCCCAACAAAACGTAACTTGCTGCGAGCACTACTGCTGGCGTCCCCTAGGTCGAGCAGAGTACAATAGAGCACAGCGGATAGCAGGAATCCACCGAACAACGGTCTATGCCAAGAGAGTCAAAGCTATCCAAACCAAACCCAAACATACATAACCTCTTCGAGCGCAGCCTTACTCAGCCTAACCCGCCGTGACGACAATTGCTGGCATCCCCCGAGACAAGAAGAGCTTATTAGGGCACAGTATTGCGCACAAGTTTACCGAAGAGCAGTCTATATCACCAAAATCAATGCTATCCACTCCTTACATAACCAAACGGAACATAACAGAACGTTGCCAAAATGAAACAAAGGTGACGTGACCACTATTATTGGCCTCTCCAGAGCCGGGCAGAGCACAGTACAGCAATGTTGAGCGTGGAGACATGATGAATCGTAGCGTATGCACAAAAGTCACAGCTATCCTATCTCAACCTGTCTAAACGTTATACAACCAAACGCAATTTACCATATCATAACTTGCCGGGACCACTATCGCTGGATTCGCCGGAACCAAGTGGTATATACTAGAGAGCAGCAGGGCGCAGGTATCCACCGAATGACAGTGCATAGCACAAAAGTCAAAGCCATCCTACACTGCACTGTCCTAACTTAACCTGACCAAACGTAGCGTTACTCAACTTTTCGTGCCACGGGCTCTATTGCTTGCCACCATATAGTCGATCAGAGTATAGTAGATCAATGCAGGGCGATGAAATCCAACGAATAGCAGTATATAGCACTAAAGCCAAAGCTACCCCGTCCTAACTTATCCAGACGTAATGGAATCAAACGTATCCTATATTAACCTAACGCGCCGTGACCACTATTGCTGGATTCCTCAGAGCCAAGCGAAATATACTAGAACACAGCAGCGCGCAGAGGTCCACCGTAAAGCAGCCCATAACGCGAAAGTCAAAGCAATGCGGACCTAACCCAAACTAGTGAAACCTAACCAAACGTAGACTAGCACAACCTAACGTGCCGAGACCGCTATTACTGGTCAAACCAGAGCCGAGCAAAGTATAGTAGAGTAAAGTAGAGCGTAGAGAGCCTCTAAATAGCAGTGTCAAGCACAAAAGGCATATATATCTTAACATAACTTGTCACAACCTAACATAACCGATCGTGGACCATCTAACATAACCAGTCGAGACCTGGATTGCTGTCCTCCGCAGAACCACGCAGAACGAATTAGATCACACCAGCGCACGGAAATCCTCCGAGCATCCGTGTATGATACAAAAGTCAAAGCTACCCTAACCTTGCGTTTCCTAATCTAACCTAACCAAGCGTAACCTAACTCTACCTGTCGTGAAACGGCCGCTACTGCTGGTCTCCCAAGAGTCGGCGAGAGTATAGTAGAGCAACGAAGCGCGCAGGAATCCTCCGAATATCAGTGTGTAACGTAAAATTCAAAGTTACTCTATCCTAACCTTACCAAACCTAACATAACCAAACGAAGATAGCTCAACTTAGCGTGCCTACACCACTATTGCCGACCTCACCAGAGCCAGACAGAACACAGTAGAGTAGAGTAGAAAGCAGATATCCATAAAATCGCAGTGCACAGCACAATAGTCAAAGCTACGATGTCCTGAAGCTAACATGCCGATATCACTATTGCAGCCCATCCCAGAGGCAAGCAGGATATACTAGAGCACAGTAGATCGAAGAAATCCGCCGATCAGCAGCGTAAACTACGTAAGTCGAAGCTATCCCTACCGATATTTACCTAACTGAGCTAGCCATACGTAGCGTAACAAAGCCAACGTGCCGAGACCAATATTGCTGGCGTACGCAGGGCTAAGCAGAATAAAGAAAGGCACAGCAGAGCGCAGGAACCCACCGCATTGCGGTGAATCACGCAAAAGTCGAAGACAACCTAACCTAACCTGACCTAACACAACCTAACTGAACGTAGCGTAACTCAACACTACTTTCCGCTACCGCTGATTCTGGCAACCCCGGAGCCAAGCAGAATATTGTAGAGCAATGTAGATCACTGATAACCACCGAAAATCTGTGTACTGCACGAAAGTAAAGGCCATCCTAGCCAAACTTCACCAGCTTATCCTAATCAAATGAAACCCAACTCAGCCTAACGTGAAACTACCGCTATTGCTCGTCTCCCCAGAGACGAGCGGAGTATAGCAGACCAGTGTAGAGAGCAGAATACCACCGGGTAGCAGTGTGTGACACAAAAGTCGAAGAAATCCTGAACGAACGTTCCTAACCTGACCTTACGGAACAAAACCTAACTCAAACTAACGTCTCGAGACCACTATTAGGGTCCACCCTAGATCCAAGCAGAACATGTTAGAGCTTAGTAGAGCATAGAAATTTACCGAATAGAAGTGTATAGTACAAGATCCAGAGGAGCCTACCCTAATCAGGGCAAGCGAGGCACACCCAGATGTAACCCATCTCAACCTAACATTCGAGACAACTATTGCTGGCCACCACAGAGCCAAGCAGAACATACTAGAGCACAGTAGAGCGTAGATGTGCACCGAACATCAGTCCGTACCACGAAAGTCAAAGCAATCCAAACCTAACCCAAACTAACATAACCACACTGAACGTAACCTAGCTTAGCCTAACGTGCTGAGACCGCCATTACGGGCCTCCCTAGAGTCGAGCAGAGTACAGTAGTGCAATGTAGATCGTAGAGATACTCCGAACGGCGGTGCATAGCACAGAAAGTGAAAGATATCCCATTCTAACATGACCAATCGTGACATTACCAAACGGTGCCTAACACCAACTATCTTGTCATGACGACTGAGTCGCCTACCTGGCTTTGAGCAGTGCGGTCGATTTCACGTCGCTCCGCGTTCCAAGTCAAGTTCCGTGTCTAAATCTGAGGATTTCGTCGGGAAAGTGACATCAGAGTAATTGTGAAGTGGAATTCTACCAGTGGCCGGAATCCCGTGTTGCTGGAAGGATATTCAAGGGAGAAAGCAGGATATAGGAGTTTTGGCGTTCCCGCCGCTCGCCGTTGACACGCCCGAAACTTCGAGATTCTATTCAGCGAGAACAAAGGAGTGGAAGGACTTCCTTCCAATTGTGCTGGTGACGTCTTGCAGTGTGCTCATTTTGAGCTAAACATCTCCGTGATCTGAGAACTGCAAGTGGAATTAGAAGAATTTCAAGAAAATAATATTGACAGGCGGCCATCTTGTACGCCACGTAGCACGCAGCCGCAGCGTCGGTCGAGCGTATCCCACGCTCGCAGCGGAGCTGCCTAATGGTACCTAAGGGTATACCGTTACCTGCAGCGGACTGCACACGGACGACCGCGAGGACTAAATA
>NW_016996030.1:0-691 GCF_001483705.2 Eufriesea mexicana | reverse complement strand
ATCTTCGACCTATGTGCTATACTCTGCTATAGGGTGGATTTCTTCGCTCTACATTGCTCTACTGCACCCTCCTCGATCCTGCGAAGGAGAGTAACTCTGCTGTCGTCACTGTCAGTTAGGCGTCGTTAGATTTTGCTAAGTTCCGTTAGGTTAGGGGAGGACAGCTTTGACATTTGCGTGTACACTGCTATTTGGTGGCTGTCTGCGCTCTGCTGTACTCTAGTATATTCTGCTTGTCGGTGGGGATGCGACCAGATGTGGTCTCAGCACGTTAGGTTGAGTTAGTCTCCGTTTGGCTAGGTTATGTTTTGTCAGGTTAGGTTATTATATTTTCGACGTTTGTGCCTTACACTTCATTGCAGCGGAATTCTATGCTCTACCGTGCTTTTTTGGCCCTGCGAAGGCCAGCAATGGTGTTCTCGGCACGTTAGGTTGAGTTATGTCACTTTTGGTTATGTGGTGTTCGTTTGGGTTAGGTGTGGATAGCTTTGACTTTATGGGCAAAGGCGGCTATATGGTGTATTTCTGCGCTCCACACTGTTCTACAAAACTCTGCTCGGCATTGGGGAGTCCAGCAGTGGTGGTCGCTGCACGTTAGGTCGGGTTAGGCTGCGTTTGGGTATGTTATGATTTGTTAGTATAGGAGGGGATAGCTCTGTCATTAGTGTTATACACTGCCATTCGGCGGATT
>NW_016996029.1:0-536 GCF_001483705.2 Eufriesea mexicana | reverse complement strand
GTAGTATATACTACAGCTCAGTAGTGCGCAGAAATACACCGAATAGCAGTTTACAGCACAAAAGTCTAATCTATGCCGTCCTAACCCAACAAATTGTAACCAAACCGAGCGTAATCTGACTCAACATAGCGCGCCGCGAAAGCTTTTGCCGACCAACCAAGGGTCCATGCAGAACTTATTAGAGGAGAGCAGGACGCAGAAATCTATAGAATCGCAGTGTACAGCAGTAAAATCAAAGATATTCAAATCTTGCCCATGGTAGCATAGACTAACCAACCGTACCCTAACTCAACCTAACATGCCGCTGCAGCACTTTCTGACATCCCAGCGCAAAACAGAGCATATTAGGGCTCAGTAGGGCGGAGCGGTGCACCGAAAAGCAGTACGCAGCACAGAAGTCAAAGTTACCCTATCCTGGCCAAACCATTCGTAGCATCACGAAGCATAACCGAACACAACTAAACGTGGCGCCGCCACTATCGCTGGCCTCCCCAGAGCCAAGCAGAACATATTGCAGGAGAGCAGGGGGCAGAAAT
>NW_016996028.1:0-559 GCF_001483705.2 Eufriesea mexicana | reverse complement strand
AACCTAGCAGAGCGCCGTAGATCAAGGCAGTCCTACGAAGAACTGTGTACAGTACGAATGTCACAGCTATCCTGACCAAACTTAACCTAAACCTGCTTAGCCTAACGTAACCTAACAAAACCTGACGCGTCGCGTACACCATGGCTCACATCTTGATTCGAGCAGAGTATAGTAGAGCAACGTAGAGCGCATGAATCCTCCGAATAGCAGTATGAAGCACAAAAGTCAAAGAAATCCTAACCGAGCCTTCCTAACCAAACCTAGCGAGACGTAACATTGCACAAGCTAACGTGCCGAGGACACTATTGGTGGCCTCCTCAGGGCCAAACAGAATGTAGTAGAGCGCGTTCGAACGCAGACGTCGACCGAAAAACAGTTAATAGCAAGAAAGTCAAAACTGTCCTTACCGAATATGTCCCAACCTTAACTAACCAAACGCAACGTTGCTCAACCTTACGTGCCGAGACCAATATCGCTGTCATTCCAGGGCTAAGCATGATATATTATGGCGGCGTGCAGTGCAAAAATACACCAAATAGCAGTGCATAACAGGAAAGCC
>NW_016996027.1:0-384 GCF_001483705.2 Eufriesea mexicana | reverse complement strand
GTTCAGAAATCCACCGCAAAGCAGTAAAGAGCACAGAAGTCGAAGATATCCTAATCTAACCTGGCCTAACCGAACCTAAACAAACGTAGCATAACAGAACGTAGCGCACCACCACCTGGCCTACACAGAGCCAAGCCGAACGTGGTAAAGCGCAGTAGATCGCAGAAACCCACCGAATAACCGTGTGTAGCATGAAGGTAGAAGCTATCCTAACCAAACATAGCCTAACCTGAACCATCCAATCGTAACACAACCTAAGCTAGCGTGCCAGAGACGCTATTGCTCAGCTCCTCAAAGTAGAGCAGGGTATATTAGAGCAACGTAGACCGGGGAAATCCACCGAATAGCAGTGTATAGCACAAAAGTTGAAGATATCCTAACATA
>NW_016996026.1:277-996 GCF_001483705.2 Eufriesea mexicana | reverse complement strand
AGCATTGCAATGGCTATAGCACGCCAATAGTATTTTGCCTCGTTACTTATGTAAGAAAGTTAGATCACCGCGATATCAGTCGAAAATGTCTGCAAAATTGAACTTTCCATGCAGATTCTATAGCATGGCAGTGGGTATAGCACGCCAATAGAATCTATCCTCTTTATTTATGCAGGCAAGGTAGCTCAATACGATATTAGTCGAAAATGTCAATAAGATTGAGTTTTCCAGCAAGATTCTATTCAATTGCAATGCCTATAACACGCCAACAGAATCTTTCCTACTTATTTATGCGAGAGACTTAGCTCACCACGATATTAGTCGAAAATGTTTATTCGAAAATGTCAATAAAATTGAATTTCCCATCCAGATTCTATAGCGTTGCAATGGCAATAGCACGCCAATAGAATCTTTCCTCCTTATTTATGCAAGAAAGTTTGCTCACCACCATATTATTCGAAAATTGAATATAATTTGTTTTTCCAGCCAGATTCTACATCATTGCAATAGCCATAGCACTACAAAATGATAGTTCCTCCTTACTTATGCGAGGAAGATAGGTCACCACGATATTAGTCGAAACTGTCATTAAAATTGAACTTTCCAGCCAGATTCTATAGCAATGCAAAGACTATAGCACGCCAACAGAATCTTTCCGCCTTATTTATGCTAAAATGGTAGCTCACTAAGGTATTGGTCGAAAATGTCAGTAAAATTGA
>NW_016996026.1:0-253 GCF_001483705.2 Eufriesea mexicana | reverse complement strand
CCAGATTCCAGAGCATTGCAATGGCTATACCACGCCAATAGTATTCTTCCTCCTCATTTATGCAAGAAAGTTAACTCACCACGTTATTAGTCGAAAATGTCAATAAAATTGAATTTTTCAGAAGGAATCTATAGCATTGCAATGTCTCTAGCACTCGAATAGTTTCGTTCCCCCTTAGTTATGCAAGAACGTTCGCTCACCATGATTTTAGTCGAAAACGTCAATATGATTGAACTTTCCAGGCAGATTCTAT
>NW_016996025.1:0-1000 GCF_001483705.2 Eufriesea mexicana | reverse complement strand
ATTCGGAGGATTCCTGCGCTCCATTCTGCTCTACTATATTCTGCCTTTCCCAGGGGAGGACAGCAATAGTGTTCGCGGCACGATATGTCGTGTTAGGCTACGTTTTATTGGGCCACGCCTGGTTACGTTTGGTTAGGATGTCTTCGACTTCCGTGCGGCAGGCTATTATTCGGTGGGCTCATGTCGTCTATTGTGCTCTGTTATATTCTTCTTCGCTCTGCGGTATCTGCCAGCAGTGACCACGGCACTCTGTGTTGCGTTACGCTTCGTGTGGATAGGTTGGCTTAGGACAGGTTAGGTTAGGGTATGCTCCACTTTTGTTCTTGCGGTGCATTTCCGCGCTCCACATTGCTGTACTATACTACGCTCCACTCTGGGGAGGCGGGCAGTGGTGGTCGATGTACTTTAAATTGTGGTAGCTTACGTTTGGTTTCATTTGGTTTGGTATCGTTTGGTTATGATACCTTCGACTTTCGTCCTATACACTGTTTTTATGTGGATTTCTGTGACCTACCGTGCTTTACTACATTCTGCTTTGCTCTGGGGAAGCGAGCAACTGCGGTCGCGGCACGTGATTTTGAGAGATTCTACGTTTGGCGATGTTAGGTTAGGCCTGCTTAGGTTTGTGTATATTGTACTTTTCCGCTATACACTGCGATTCTATGGATCTCTGCGCTTCACTCTCCTCTGTTATGCTCTACTCGTCTCTGTGGAGGACAGCAATACTGTTCGCGGATCGTTAGGTAGGGTTAGATGACGTTTGGATAAGTTAGCTCAGGAAGGATCTGACTTTTGAGTGGTACACTGCTTTTCGGTGTATTTGTGTTTTGTGCTCTATTCTAATATGTCCTACTCGGCTCTGGGGATGCCAGAGACAGAGGTAGCGTCATGTTAGATCGAAATAGGTTACGTTTCGTTATGTTAGGTTGGTTTGGGCCAAGTTACGTTAGCTTCGACTTTTCTGCTATACCCTGCCATTATATGGGTTCCTGCGCTCTAC
>NW_016996024.1:0-959 GCF_001483705.2 Eufriesea mexicana | reverse complement strand
TGGTTTGCTATAGCCACAGCATTGCAATAGAATCAGACTGAAAAGTTCAAATTTATTGACATTTTCGTCTAATATTGTGGTGAGCAGCATTTTCCGCATAAACAAGGAGGAAAGACACTATTGGTTTGTAATAGCCTTTGCATTGGAATAGAATGTGACTGAAAAGTTCAATTTCATTGACAATTTCGTCTAATATTGTGGTGTGTAAACCCTTCTGCGTAAATAAGGAGGAAAGATACTATAGGTAAGCCATTGCCATTGCTTTTGCATTACAATAGAATCTGACCGAAAAGTTCAATTCTATAGGCATTTTCGACATATATCGTGGTGAGCAAATTTCCTGCGTAAATAAGGAGGAAAGATCCTATTGGTTTGCTATAGCCATTGCATTACAAGAGAATATGATTGAAAAGATTAATTTTATTGTTATTTTCGACTAATATCGTAGTGAGCAAATTTCCTGCGTAAATAAGGAGGAAAGACAGTATTGGTTTCTTATAGCCATTGCATTGCAATAGAGTGTGGCTGAAAAGTTCAGTTCTATTGACCTTTTTCCTTTTCGTCTAATATTATGGCGAGCAAACATTTCTGCATCATAAGGAGGAAATATTCTATTGGTTTGTCATAGCCATTGCATTGCAATAAAATCTGAATGAAAAGTACAATTGTATTGACATTTTCGTCTAATATTGTGGTGAGCAAACCTTTCAGCATAAATAAGGACGAAAGATTCTATTGGTTTGCTATAGCCATTGAATTGCAATAGAATCGGCCTGAAACTTTCAATTTTACTGACATTTTCGACTAATATTGTGGTGATCAGGATTTTCCGCTTAAATAAGGAGGAAAGACATTATTGGTTTGTTATAGCCATTGCATTGCAATAGAATCTGACGGAAAAGTTCAATTTCATTGACATTTGCGACAAATGTCGTGGTGGGCAAACTTTTCTGCATAAA
>NW_016996023.1:0-235 GCF_001483705.2 Eufriesea mexicana | reverse complement strand
GTGAGCTAATTTTGTTGCATAAATAAGGAGGAAAGATACTATTGGCATGCTATAGCCATTCCAATGCTATATAATCTGACGGGAAAACTCAATTTTATTGACAGTATCGACTAATATCGTGGTGAGGTATTTTGTTGCGTAAATAAGGAGGAAAGATGCTATGGGCACGCTGTAGCCATATCAGTACTATAGAATCTGAATGGAAAATTCAATTTCATTGACATTTTCGACTAAT
>NW_016996022.1:0-531 GCF_001483705.2 Eufriesea mexicana | reverse complement strand
TTCTTCCATCCATACATCCATCGACCAATCCATCCATACATCCATCGACCAATCCATCCATCCTTCCATGCATCCATATACACATCAATACACAGATCTATACATGCACGCATACATTCATTCATACATACATCCATCCATACATTCTTACATACATACACATACACATCCATACATAAATCCATACAAACATCCATAGTCCATACATGCATGCATGCATAATCCTTACATACATCCATACATACATCCCTACATACAACCATACATACATACAAACATCCACACAAACATCCATACATACATCCATGCAAACATCCGCATATACAGCCACACATACATCCATGCATACATCCATACGCACATCCATACATCCATCCATACATCCATACATCCATACATATATTCATCCATACATCCATACATTCATACATTCACCACCCATACATGCATAAATCCATCCATTCGTAATTCCATCCTTCGATACATCCATCCATCCATACATCCATACATACATCCATACATCCGTTCATC
>NW_016996021.1:0-392 GCF_001483705.2 Eufriesea mexicana | reverse complement strand
GCACAAACCTAATCAAGAAGACTAATTTCGGAAATAGAAAAGAAAATGCACTATTACGCAGCAGGATTTCACAGCCACTAACACATTCGGTACTATTGTTCGAAAACGCACTCTCGAAATCGAAAAAAAATATCCAATCCTGTTACAGAAAATTCCACTCTACACTAATATATCAAACAAACCTAATCAAAAAGCCTAATTTCGGAAATAGAAGCCAAAAAAGTCTATTGCGCAGTACGATTTCACGGCCACTGACATATACGGCACTATTTTTGGAAAATGGAAGCTCGAAACTGAAAAAAAATATCCAATCCCATTATGAAAAAAACCACTCTACGCGAATTAGTGGAAAAATCCGATTCAAAAAGCCTAATTCAAAAGATAGAAGCCAA
>NW_016996020.1:0-650 GCF_001483705.2 Eufriesea mexicana | reverse complement strand
GGACCTCCTCAGACCCAATCAGAACATATTAGAGTAGTGTATAGCTCAGACATGAATAGAACCACAGTGGATAGCGCAATAGTAGTAGCTACCATATCCCATCCATGCGAAACGTATCATATCCAAACCTAATATAACTCAACCGAACGTGCCGAGAGCATTACTGCTGGCCTCTCCATAGTTGCCTCTCCATCGCCAATCAGATCATTTTAGAGGTTAGTGGAGCGCAGATATCTACAGAATGGCAGTGTATAGTGGAAAGGTCAAAGCTACACAAAGATAGCTCATGCTAACTTAATCTAGCCATAGGTCAGCCCAACTCAGCATAACGTGTCGCGGCAACGATTACTGGACTCCCCATCGCAAAGCAGAATATACTAAAACACAGCAGAGCGCAGAGACGCTCACCTAATAGCAGTTTCTGGCTCAAAAGTCAAAGCTATCCAAAACAAACCTTAACCAACCTACCCTAACCAAACGTAACATAACTGATCCAAATCCGCCGCGACCACTATTCTCGGCATCCACAGTGCCAAGCATAGCAGATCACAGTAGACTGCAGAAACCAACATAATAGCTGCGCATATCGCAAAAGTCTAAGCAATGCTGACCTAACCCGACCGAGCCTAACACAGCCAAATGTAACTTAA
>NW_016996019.1:0-769 GCF_001483705.2 Eufriesea mexicana | reverse complement strand
GCTATAGAATCTGGCTTGTAAATTCAGTTTTATTGACATTTTCAACTAACATCGTGGTCAGCTGCCTTTCCTGCATAAATAATCAGGAAAGGTTCTATTGGCGTGCTGTAGCCATTGCAATGCTACCCAATACGGCTTCAAAACTCAATTTTATGGACATTTTTTTTATGGACATTTTCGACTAATACCGTGGAGACATAGCTCTCTTGCATAAATAAGAACGACAGATAGTATTGGCGTGATATAGACATTGAAATGCTACAGTATCTGGCTGGAAAACTCAATGTTATTGACGTTTTCGACTTATACCGTGGAGACATAACTTTCTTACATAAATAAGGACGATAGATACTATTGGCGTGATATAGACATTGAAATGCTCTAGAATCTGTGTGGAAAATTAAATTTTATTGGCATTTTCGAGTAATATCGTGGTGAGCTAACTTTCTTGCATAAATATGGAAGAAAGATACTAGTGGCGTGTTATAGCCAATGCAGTGCCATAGAATCTGGGTGTGAAATACATTTTTATTGACATTTTCGACTAATATCGTGGTGACCTATTATTCTTGGGTATATAAGGAGGAAAGATTCTACTGGCGTGCTATAGCCATGGCAACGCTATAGAATCTGGCTGCAAAATTCTATTTTATTGACATTATCGACTACTATCTTGGCGACCTAACTTTCTTGCATATATAAGGACGAAAGGTTCTACTGGCGTGCTATAGTCATAGCAAACATATAGAAACTGGCTGGAAAATTCAAT
>NW_016996018.1:0-729 GCF_001483705.2 Eufriesea mexicana | reverse complement strand
ACAAGCCGCGACCAGTATTACTGCACGCCGCAGTGCCTACAGGAATGAGGTAGAGCACAATAGACCGCAGATGTCCGCAGGATAACGTTGTATACCACGAAAGTCAATGCTATCCAATCCTAAAACAAACAAACATAGCCTAACCAAACGTAGCCTGACTGAACCTAACGTGCCGAGGCCACAATTGATGGCCTACCCAGAGACAAGCGGAGCATACTATGGCACAGACTAGCGTAGAAGTCCGTCGAATAGCAGTGTATAGCACAGAAGTAAATGATATCCACTCCTAACCTAACCAAACTGTGACATAAAATAACGTAGCGTGAATAAAACTAACCTGACGGGACCCCTACTTTTGTCCTCCCGAGAGACGAACAGAGGATAGTAAAGCAATCTAAACAGTAGGGATCCACAGAGACCAGTGTACAGCGCAAAGGTCAAAGATGTCCTGACCAAACCTGACCCAAGCTAACCTACCCAAGCGTAGCATGGCTCAACGTAACATGTCGATACCAACCTTGCCGGACGTCCCACAGCCAAGCTGACCATATTACTGCACAGTAGAGTGCAGGAATCCGCCGAAGAGCAGTATATCACAAAAGTAAGAGGCACCCTGGCCCAAACTAACCAAACGTAACCTAACACGACCTTACGTGCCTAGACCACTATTGCAGACTTGCACAGTGTCAACCAGAATACACTCGAAAACAGCAGGGCGCAGAAATCCGC
>NW_016996017.1:0-796 GCF_001483705.2 Eufriesea mexicana | reverse complement strand
TCCAAACGAAAAGTCTACTGTCAGTCCCTAGGGACTGACGCCGCCTGAACGGAAAGTTCACTGCCAGTCCCTAGGGACTGACGTAGCACTCAACGTGTTAAGTAGTTCAAGCACTCCGGTCACCAATGATCATCATCACAGAAGAAACCATGGCTAGTCATGTATGACCAACGTGGTAGTCAAAGCGTTAAACGGGCGAACGGTTAGAACTGGTCTATCTGTTTAGGGCCACGCAAGTCAAAGAGGACTCCAGAAAACGGGAAATAAAAGACAAAACGCAGGGAAAGGGATCGCCTTCACATCGCTAGAGTTTATTTTAGTATTAATATCTAGAGTTTATTTTAATAGTTAATTTTTTACTACAACAAAAGGAAAATCTTCAGAATCATTCTCTATACTCGTTCATTCTTTGGCCACAATTTATTCCACGTGACGACTAATCCACTTCCTTATTCGACACTGACTGTCGGAAAAAGTGTAAAAGTGTGTGCCCTGTACCATTACCGAATCGTTCCACAACGAGGTTCAGACTCGAATTAGAAAGGAATCTCTCCTTTTTAGGCTTATTAGGCTGTAAGGACACATCCCAGATGCGTAAAGCGAAGGTTCCTTGTCTATATTTTCGACTCCTTCGCGACATCGAGAGTTCCGGGTCAATGGGGGCTTGGTTTATACCTTTACGACCAGGGTCCCATGACTCGCGGACGCGCGGACCCCCTCGACGTGTAACGAACAGCGAAAAAGTGTCAGTTCGCTTACGCCTCTCTAACGACACGGGTCTTTCCCGAAAAGCTAG
>NW_016996016.1:0-480 GCF_001483705.2 Eufriesea mexicana | reverse complement strand
GCAACAACATAATATAGGACATCAAACAACCAATAGGTATAACATCAAGAGAGCTAACTGGAATTGTTTCAAAAAACAAATTGCAGCCACACTCCCTGATTTACGTAAAAATTAACGAAACTCTCGTAAAACACGCAAACGACTCATCGATTCCAAAGAAATCGCACTTCACAAAATCTGTCCCATGATGGAGCCCGGATTTAACGAGCCTCAGGCTTCAAGTTCGCCGTAGCAGGCACGAGTATCAAAGAGCTCGAAATGAACCCAGCTTTCAACGTTTAAAGCGAAAGTGCAACAAACTCCGGAACGAATATATAACAGCTATTCGTTCAGCTAAAAAGAAAAGCTAGCAACCCTTCGTAACCACCGCAGGGAACAACAACCCGTGGGGCTTTATGTATAAATTACAAACAAATTAATTAAAAATAGAAAATGCCTGCAACACCATCAATCTCGGCGACAAGTATACCTCCTCGCTAA
>NW_016996015.1:0-735 GCF_001483705.2 Eufriesea mexicana | reverse complement strand
GCACTAGAGCGCAGAAGTCGGTGGATAGCAGTGTATATGACAGACGTCTAATCTATCCTGTTCTAACCTCACCAAACGTAACAAAACGAAGCGTGCCATAGATCAAATTAACGTGCCGAGACCTCTACTGCAGACATCCCCAGAGCCAAGCAGCGTATACTAGAGCACAGCAGGGTGCGGAAATCCACCGCACTGCAGTTGACATCACAAAAGTCAAACATATCCTGACATAACATGACCTTACGCTGAATACACAAACGCAGTGTATCTAAGCATGGCATAACGAGACCAATATTGCTGGCATCCCCAGAGACATGTAGAGCACATTAGAGAACATTAGACCGCAGAGAGCCACCGCATAGCAGCGAATGTCACAGAAGCCTATGTAGCCCGTCCTAACCCAGTCAAATGTAACATACCCAGACGAATCCTATCTCAACCCAACACGACCAGACCACTATAGCTGAAATCCATAGCGACAAGCAGAATATGCTGGAGCATTGTAGGTCACAGGAATGCAACGAATAAGAGCATATGGCAGGAAAGTCAAAGCTGTTCAAGCCAAACTTAAACTATTCTACCGTAACATATCGTAACCTAGCACAACATAACGTGCCGCGAACGCTGTTGATCGCATTTGTAGCGCCAAGCAGACCATATTAGAGCACATTCGAAAGCAGAAGTCCACCGCATAGCAGCATACAGCACAAAGGTCAATGTAGCCTATCCTAACCT
>NW_016996014.1:423-632 GCF_001483705.2 Eufriesea mexicana | reverse complement strand
CCCCAGAGACAGGCAGATGCTAGTAGAGCAATGCAGTTCGCAGATATCTTCCGAAAAGCAGTCGACAGCATACAGACAAAGCTATACTGACCATACCTATTCGAACCTAGCCAGGCCGTGCGTAACTCATCTCAACCATGCGTGCCGAGACCACCATTGCTGGCCTCCCCAGAGCCACGCAGAACATACCAGAGCACAGTAGAGCGCAG
>NW_016996014.1:0-276 GCF_001483705.2 Eufriesea mexicana | reverse complement strand
TATTAGAACAAAGTGGAGCGCAGAAATCCACCGAATAGCAGTGTAAAGCACAAAAGTGGAAGATTTCCAAACCAAACCAAACAAAACCTAACCTAACCGAAGGTATTAAAACCTAAAATATCGCGCAGAGAGCACTATTCCTGGCGTTCACAGAGGCAAGCGGAGTAAGATAAAGCACAGAAGAAGGAAGAAGTACATAGAAGAGGAGTGCGAAGCACAAGTGTCAAAGCTACCCTAACCAAACACAGCGTATCCTAATCTAACCGAACGTAATAT
>NW_016996013.1:0-611 GCF_001483705.2 Eufriesea mexicana | reverse complement strand
CAATGGTTATAGCTCGCCAAAAGGATCTTTCCTCCATACTTATGCAAGGAAGCTAGCTCACCAGGATATAAGTGGAAAATATCAATAAAATTGAATTTTCCGGCCAGATGATACTGCATTGCCATGGCTATAGCACGCCAAAAGGATCTATATCTATCCACCATACTTATGCCAGGAAGCTAGCTCACCACGATATTAGTCGAAAATGTCAGTAAAATTGAATTTTCCATACAGATTCTATAGCATTGCAATGGCAATAGCACGCCAATAGAATCTTTCCTCCTGATTTATGCAGGAGAGTTAGCTCACCACATTAGTCGAAAATGTCAATAAAATTGAATTTTCCAGCAAAATTATATAGCATTGCAATGCCAATAGCACGCCAATAGCATCTTTCCGCCTTATTTCCGCAAGAAAGATAGCTCAGCACGATATTAGTAGAAAATGTCTGTAAAGTCGAAACTGCCAGGCACATTCCATATCATTGAAATGGTTGTAGCACGCCAAAAGGATCTTTCCTCCATACTTATGCGAGGAAGCTAGCTCACCACGTTATAAGTCGAAAATGACAATAAAATTGAACTTTCCAGTCAGAGCCTGCAGCATTGCAG
>NW_016996012.1:0-578 GCF_001483705.2 Eufriesea mexicana | reverse complement strand
TGCTATTCACTGCAGTGCGTTTGATTTCTGCGCACCACGGTGCTCTAGTTGATTCTTCTCGTACCTATGGGGGCCTGCGATAGTGGTCTCGTCAGGTTAAGTTGAGATATTTTACGCTTGGATTTTTACGTTTGGCTGGGTTAGGATAGCCAAGCTTGACTTTTCTGCTGCTCACTGCTATTCCGTGGACTTTTGCGCTCCTGTGTGCACTGATATGCTTTGCTGGCACTGGGGTGGCCAATAGTCTATTGGCAGGTTAAGTTGAGTTATGTTATGTTTGTTAGGTTAGGTTGCGCCAAGCTCGGTCCAGTTACGTTCAACTTTCGTGCTGTACACTGCTAGTTGGAGGATCACTGCTCTGGAATGTGTTTTACTACACTCTGCTCGTTCCTGTGAATGCCAGAAATAGTGGATGCGGCACGGAACGCACAGTTAGCCTACGTTTGATATGGCTGCGTTAGGTGGCGTTTGGTCATGGTGGCGTCGACTTTCGTGCTGTAAACTATTATCTGGTGAGTTCATGTGATCTACTGTGCTATATTATACTCTGCTTGACTCTGGGGATGTCAGCAGCAGTG
>NW_016996011.1:0-608 GCF_001483705.2 Eufriesea mexicana | reverse complement strand
ATTCAACCATACAAACATCCATACATACATATTTACATACATCCATACATACATCCACAAAAAAACACACACATACATCCATGCATACAACTTTACAAACATCCATACATACATTCTTGCATACATCCATAGATACATCCATACACCAAACCAACCAACCACGCATACGTTCATCCACCCATCCACGCATCCGTTCATCCAAACATCCATTCATTCATACTTCCATCAATTCTCCCATCCATTCATCTTACATACATACATGCAGCCGTACATCCATTCATCTATACATCCATACATACATAACTCAAATACATCCATACATTAAAACATCCATCCATCCATACATCCATACATCCACAAACCCATACATCCATAAATCCATCCACACGTACACTCATCCATCTATACATACATCCATTCATACATCCATAAAATCATCCATACATACATTCATGCATTCATCCATACATATATCCATATGTACAACCATATATTCATCAATACATACATCCATGCATACGTCCATCCACCAATCGATCAATCCCTCATTACATCCATACATAAATCAATACATACATCCATCCATCCATTCATCCATTCATCCATCC
>NW_016996010.1:0-547 GCF_001483705.2 Eufriesea mexicana | reverse complement strand
GCAGAGTCGGGCTGTAAAGTTCAATTTTATTGACATTTTCGACTCATATCGTGGTGAGCTGGCATCCTTGCATAAGTATGGAGAAAAGATTCTTTTGGCGTACTATAGCCTTTGCAATGCTGAAGAATGTGGCCGCAAAATTCCATTTTATTGACGTTTTCGAGAAATATCTTGGTGAGTTAACTTTCTTGCATAAATAATAAGGAGGAAAGATTCTATTGGTGTGCTATAGGCATTGCAATGCTATAGAAGCTGGATGGAAAATTCAATTTTATCGACATTTTCGACAAATACCGTGGTGAGCTAGCTTCCTGGCATAAGTATGCGGGAAAGATACTTTTGGCGTGCTGTAGCCATTGCAATGCTGTAGAATCTGGCCGGAAGGTTCAATTTTATTGACATTTCCGTCTAATATAGTTTTGAGTTAACTTTCTTGCATAATCAAGGAGGAAATATTACATTGGCAAGCTGTAACCATTCCAATGATATAGAATCTGGATGGAATATTCTTTTTTATTTACATTTTCGTCTGATACTGTGGTGAGCT
>NW_016996009.1:0-1066 GCF_001483705.2 Eufriesea mexicana | reverse complement strand
GGTTGATTCTTGCTCTCTACTGCGCTCGAATATGTCCCGCTTGGCACTGGGGTGGCCAGTAAGCGTGGTCTCGGCGCGTTAGATTGAGTCAGGTTTCGTTATGTGATGTTAGGTTAGGATCGCTTGGTCAGGATTTCTTTGACTTTTGTGCCTGTTACTGCTACTCTGCGGATATCTGCGCTCTACATTGCTCTACTATACTCTGTTCGTCCCAGGCTAGGCGTGCATTAGTGGTCGTGACATGTTAGTTTGAGTTAGGTTAAGTCAGGTTCGGATAGGCTGGTAAAATTTGGTTACGATGGCTTTTACTTTCGCGCTGCTCTGCTTTTCAGCGGATTTCTGTGACCTACAGTGCTCTACTCTATTCAGCTTGCCATCGGGTATGCCAGAAGCAGCAGTCGAGGAAAGTTGTGATGAGCTATGATACGTTTGGTTGGGTTAACTTGGGTGAGGTTATGCTAGGATATATACGGCTTCTGTGCTATTCATTACCATGCGGCGAATCTCCGCGCACTGCTGCTCCCTATTACATGCGGCTTGCCTTTGTGGAGGCCAGCAATTGTGGCCTCGTCATGATGGGTTTTGTTATGTTGCGCTTGCTAATGTTACGTCTGTCTATGCCAGGATAGGCCACTTTGACTTTTGTGTTGTACACAGTTTTCGGCCGATTTCTCGGCTTTAATGTGCTCTAATATGCTCTGCATGTGTCTACGAAGGCCATCAGTGGAGTTCGCTGCACGTTATGTTGTTTTAGACTACGATTGGTTAGGTTAGGTTAGGTCAGGTTTGGTAATGATACCTTTGACCTTTATGCTATACACTGCAATGCATTGGGTGCTCGCTCTCTACCGTGCTCTGGTATATTATGCTTCGCTCTTCGGACGCCAGCAACGGTCGTTTCGGAATGTTAGTTTGAGCCATGCTACGTTTGCTTCTGCCACGTTTGGCCTGGTTGGGAAAGAATAAATTAAACTTTTGTGCCATGCGCTCCTATTCGATGGTCTCTGGAACTCTACGGTGCTCTAATGTGTCCTACATGTCGCTGGGGTGGCCAGTAATGGTGGTC
>NW_016996008.1:0-628 GCF_001483705.2 Eufriesea mexicana | reverse complement strand
CAGACCTAACCTAACACAACCAAACGTAACGTAACTCAAACTAATCTGCTGAGAACAGAATTGTCCCTACGAAAGCGAAGCTGGACATATTAGAGCGCATTAGAGTGCATCTATCGGCCGAATAGCAGTGTGTAGCGCAGAAGTCGTAGCTACCCTATCTTTACTCATACAAACATATCATAACCGAACGTAACCTAACCCAAACTAACGTACCTATTTCTGGCCTCGCCAGAGCCAAACGGATTATATCAGAGGAGAGTAGAGCGCAGAAATCCATGGAATCACAGTATATGGCAGAAAAGTGAAAGCTATCCAAACATAACACAGGCATTCATGGCCTAACCAAACGTATCGTAGCCTAGCATAACCTAACGTGCCGAGGCCAATATTAATGGCCACCCCTGAGTCGAGCAGAGTAGAGTAGAGCAATGTAGAGCCTAGACATCAAGCGAATGGCAGCGTATACCACAGAAGTCGAAGCAATCCTATCCTAACCAATCGAAACATAATAAAACCAATCGTAACATAGCTTAACGCAATGTGCCGAGACCACCATTACTTGAACCCGCAGAGCCAACCAGAACACACTAGAGAATAGTAGAGCGCTGGCAGCCACCAAATAGCAGCG
>NW_016996007.1:0-644 GCF_001483705.2 Eufriesea mexicana | reverse complement strand
TAGCAGGTTATAGATTTGGAACAGACCTGTTATGTGGCCAGTAGATAGCTGTACTTGTCATTGCTTGAATACGTTAGGCAACCTCTTAACCAAGCTATAACAGATTATAGATATTGAACGGAACTAACCTCTGGCAAGTAGATGGCTATACTTGCCATTGTATTGATGGCGTTAGGCGAACTATTCCCGAAGCTATTGCGGGTTACAGATTTTGAATAGACCTATTTTCTGGCAAGTAGATGGCTGTACTTGCCATTGGATTGAAGGCGTTAGGCGATCTGTTCACCAGGCTATAGCAGGTTATAGATTTGGAACAGACCTGTTATGTGGCCAGTAGATAGCTGTACTTGTCATTGCTTGAATACGTTAGGCAACCTCTTAACCAAGCTATAACAGATTATAGATTTTGAACAGAACTATTCTCTGGCAAGTAGATGGCTGTACTTGCCGTTGGATTGAAGGCGTTAGGCGATCTGTTCACCAGGCTATAGCAGGTTATAGATTTGGAATAGGCCTGTTATCTGGCCAGTAGATAGATGTACTTGTCATTGGTTGAAGACGTTAGGCAACCTCTTAACCAAGGTATAACAGGTTATAGATTTTGAACAGAACTATTCTCTGGCAAGTAGATGGCTGTACTTGCC
>NW_016996006.1:0-766 GCF_001483705.2 Eufriesea mexicana | reverse complement strand
TAGAATCTACCCTCCTTATTTATGCAATAAAGCTATCTCACCACGATATGAGTCGAAAATGTCAATATAATTGAATTTTCCAAGAAGATTCTATAGCGTTGCAATGCCTATACCACGTCAACAGAATACTTCCTCCTTATTTACGCAAGCAAGTTAACTCACAACAATATTAGTAGAAAATGTCAATAAAATTGAACTTTCCAGCCAGATTCTGTAGCATGTAGCATTGCGACGGCTATAGCACGTGAATTGAAACGTTCCTCCTTATATATGCAAGAAAGTTAGCTCACCACGATGTTTGTCGAAAATGACAGAAAAATTGAGTTTTCCAGCTAGATTATGTAGCATTGCAATTACTATAGCACGCCAATTGAATCCTTCCTCCTTATTTATGAATGAAGGATTGCTCGCCATGATATTAGTCGATTATGTCAAGAAATTTGAATATTCCAACCACATTCTATATAAATGCAATGGCTATAGCACGCCAATAGAGTTCTTCCTCCTTATTTATGCAAGGAAGGTGGCTCACCACGATATTAGGCGCAAATGTCAGTAAAACCGAATTTTCCTGCCAGAGTCCATAGCATTGCAAAGGCTATAGCACGCCAATAGAATCGTTCAACCTCATTTACGCGAAAAGTTATCTCACCACGATATCAGACGAAAATGTCAATGAAAGTGTATTTTCCAGCCACGAAATATACCATTGCAATTGCTACAGCACTCAAAAAGCATCTTTTCTCCTTACTTACGCAAGGAATTT
>NW_016996005.1:0-563 GCF_001483705.2 Eufriesea mexicana | reverse complement strand
TTCCAGCCGGTTTCTATAGCATTGCAACGCCCATAGCACGCTAATAAAATCTTTCCTCCCTATGTATCGAAGAAAGCTAGCTCACCACGATATTAGTCGAAAATGTCAATGAAATTGTATTTTCGAGACAGATTCTACAGCATTGCGATGGCTACTGCACGCCGCTAGAATATTTCCTCCTTATTTATGCCAGAAAGGTAGCTCACATTAGCTCACAACGATATTAGCCGAAAACGTCAATAAAATTGAATTGTCCAGGCAGATATTATAGCACTGCAATGGCTATAGCACGCTAATTGAATATTTCCTCCCATTTTATCGATGAAAGTTAGCTCACCACGATATCTGTCGAAGATCTCAATAAAATTGTACATTCCAGCCAGATTCTATAGCATTGCAATGGCTATAGCACGTCAATAGTATCTTTCCTGTTTATTTATGCAAGAAAGTGAGCTCATCACGATATTAATGGAAAATGTCAATAAAATCTAATTTTCCAGCCGGTTTCTATAGCATTGCAACGCTCATAGCACGCTAATATAATCTTTCCTCCCTATCTATCG
>NW_016996004.1:0-526 GCF_001483705.2 Eufriesea mexicana | reverse complement strand
TACATCTGTTCATCAATACATCCATCCATCCATATATCCTGCCATCTACACATGCACCCATCAGTACATCCATCCATCCATGCACCCATACATCCATCCACCCATGCATCCATACATATATACACCCATACATCCACCCATCCGTACATCCATGCAATCGTACAGCAATACATCCATACATATCATGCATAAAACCATACACCCATTCATCCAGCCAACCGTACATCCGTCCAACCATGTATCCATACATTCATAAATACTTACATCCACATATCCATCCATCCATACTACCATCCATCCATACAT
The DNA here is from genome assembly GCF_001483705.2 of Eufriesea mexicana. NCBI lineage: Eukaryota > Metazoa > Arthropoda > Insecta > Hymenoptera > Apidae > Eufriesea > Eufriesea mexicana. The sequence continues at coordinate 220 of NW_016996004.1, read as the reverse complement.
CCATCCATACATAGATCCATACATATATACATCCATATATCCATACATCCGTGCATCCGTCAATCCATAAATCTATCCATTCACACATGCATCCATCCGTACATCCATCCGCTCATCCATCCACGCTCCCATACACCTGTCCACCCAATCACACATACATCCATATACTCATCTATCCATACATAAATCCATCCATAGATACACCCATCCAAACAACCAT
>NW_016996003.1:0-553 GCF_001483705.2 Eufriesea mexicana | reverse complement strand
GTATCTAATCTGCTTATTTAGGAAAGAAAGATATCTCACCACGATAATAGTCGAAAATGTCAAAAAATTGAATTTTCCAGCCAGTTTCTGCAGCATTACGATGGCTATAGCAAGCCAATAGAATCTTTCATCCTTATCTATGCATGAAAGTTTGCTCCCCACGATATTAACCGAAAATGTCAATAAAATTGATCTTTCAACAACATTTTCTATATCATTGCAATGTCTATAGCACGCCAATAGAACCTAAACTCTTTATTTATGCAAGAAAGGTAACCCACCACGATATTAGTCGAAACTGCCAATAAAGTTGAACTTTCCAGCCTGATTCCAGTGCACTGCGATGGCTATAGCACGCCAATAGAATCTTTCCTCCTTATTTATGCAAGATAGATAGGTCACCACGATATTAGTCGAAAATATAAATAAAATTCGATCTGCCAGGCACATTCCATTTAATTGCAGTGGTTATAGCTTTCCAATATATTCCTTCCCCCATATTTATGCAAGAAAGGCAGGTCACCACAATATTAGAAGAAAATGTCAATAAAAT
>NW_016996002.1:0-513 GCF_001483705.2 Eufriesea mexicana | reverse complement strand
ATTTGTGCCATACACTGAAATACTGTGGATTTCAGCGCTCTACTGTGCTCTAGAATGCCCTTCCCGTCTCTGCGGGCCAGGAATTGTGGTCTCGCCAAGTTGGGATGTGATGGACTACGTTCGGTTAGGGTAGGTTAGCCATGGTTACGCCTTTGTAGCTTCGACTTATGCGCTATACAATGCCATTCGGCAGATTTCTGCACTCTACTCGGCTCTAATATATTCAGCTTGGCCTGCGTGGGCCGGAAATAGTGGTTTCTCCAGGTTAGCTTGTACTTGGTTAGGCTTTGTTGCGTGAGGCTAGTTTGGGTTAGGCTTGGATAGCTCTGGCTTTCGTGGTATACAATGTTATTCGGTGGATTTCTGCCCTCCACTGCGTTCGACTGTAATCGGCTCGACTATGGGGAGAACAGTAATTCTGGTCTCGTCCCGTCAGGTTGTGTTACGTTACGTTTGGTTAAATTTGGCTTGTGTGCGTTAGGATAAGATATCTCTGACTTCTGTGCTGTACAC
>NW_016996001.1:0-379 GCF_001483705.2 Eufriesea mexicana | reverse complement strand
ATGGACGTATGGGTGTATTGATTTATGGTTGAATGGATGTATGGATGTATGGATGTATGGATGTATGGATCTATGTGTGGTTGGAAGGAAGTATGGACGGATGGATATATTCATGGTTGGATATATGGATGGATGGATGTGTGGATGGACGTATGGGTATGTGTATGGATGGATGTATGGATGGATGTATGGATGGATGTACGGACTGACGTATGTATGGATGTATGTATGGATGTATGGGTGTATGGGTGGATGGATTTATGGATAGGTGGATGTATGGCAGGATGGATGTGCGAATGGATGGATGTATGGATGAATGGATGCATGTACGAATGTATGGGTAGAGGTATGAATGGACGAATGCATGTATGTGTGGATG
>NW_016996000.1:0-299 GCF_001483705.2 Eufriesea mexicana | reverse complement strand
ATTCAATATGTATAATCTGTTATTGCTTGGTGAATAGATCGCATAACGCGTTCAATCCAATGGCAAGTACAGCCACCTAGTTGCCAAAGAATGGGTCTATTCAGAACCTATAACCTGTTATAGCTTGGTGAACAGAACATCCAACGCCTACAATCCAACGGCAAGTAGAGCCATCTACTTGCCAGAGAATAGGTCTATTCAAAATCTATAATATGTTATAGCAAGGCGCATAGATTGCCTAACGCCTTCAATCCAATGGCAAGTACCGCCATCTACTAGCCTGAGAATCGGTCTATTCA
>NW_016995999.1:0-948 GCF_001483705.2 Eufriesea mexicana | reverse complement strand
CAATGCTATAAAATATAAGTCATCATTGAACAGACCAATCCAACGGCCACAGCGTTCAGTTGATGGATGAACTTAGAACCGTACTGCCGTGTGTAAATATCTATAGCAGCTACTAAAGTATACATTGAATACTCTAGAAACGCTGTAGAATATATATCATGATTCAACAGGTAAATCCAATTCTGCAGTGCCCTGTTGATGCACGTAGTATGAACCGACCTTAAAATTATATTTATCTCTAGGCATAGGCGTACTATACGTTGAATGTTCTAGACTTGCTTTTGGAATTTACGTCCTCAGTGGACAAATTAATCCAGCGGCTGCAATACTACGATGATTGATACATTGAGTACTGCTTTGTCAATTTTTAATGTCTCTAACGATAATGGGCCATTTCTTCGTTATTCTAGAATTTCAATAGTATATATAACAGCAATGAACAGAATTATCCAATGGCTGCTGTGCTCCACTGGTTAGTATCCCAGCTACCGCACTGGAATCTTATAATATCTCAAGCCATAAGTGATGTATACAATTACTAGTCTAGTAAAACTGTGGAATTTAATTCACCACTAAACAGATTAATCCAGCGGCAGCAGTTCTCCATTGATAGATGTAATAACTACCATACTGGGAATTGGAAATATCTCTGGCCAAATCTGATGCAAGCATAGGTTATTCTGTAACTACTGCGGTATTTAAGTTGTCTCTGTACAGCTTAATACAACGGCTAAAGTACTGTGTCGATGGCTGTACTTGCTACTGTGATGTCAATTATTAATGTCTCGAGCGGTAATGTATCTGCCTTTTGTCATTCTATAATGGTTATATAATCTTCATTATCATTGAAGATTTTTGTTCAACGGCAGCAGTGATCTGTGATGCATGTACGCTGTACCGCACCTTCAATTGCAAATATCGCTAGCAATTTCTGTCCTATACATTGAT
>NW_016995998.1:0-638 GCF_001483705.2 Eufriesea mexicana | reverse complement strand
ACCCTGGCCCTAGCGGAGAACATTAGAGCAGAGTGGAGCGCAGGAATCCACCGAATGGCAGTGCGGAGCACAAAAGTCAAGGCAATTCCATCCCAACATAACCAAACGTAACATAAGCAGACGCAACGTAACCCAAACTGACGTGTTTCGCCGCGCCCCCTATTCCTAGCGCCACTAGAGCAAAGCAGAGTGTTGCAGTGCAATGTAGAACGCTGAAATCGGCCGAAAAGCAGTGTATAGCACAAAGGTCAACGCTGCTTTAACCAAACATAGCCAAGTCTAACATAACCAATGGTAACGTAACTCAAACTAACGTGCCGAGAGCATTATTACTTGCGTTCACAGAGAAAAGCAACGTGTGGTAGCGCATTGGAGAGCGCAGAACTACATAGAAAAGCAGTGTGCAGCTCAAAAGTTGAAGCTATCGGAACCTAACACATCGCAACCTAACCTAACCAAACGTAATCTAAACCAACCCAACGTCCCGCGACCACTATTGCTGTCCTACCCAGCGCCAAGCAGAGCATATTCGAGCAAGGTAGAGCGCAGAAATCCTCCGAATGTCCGTGTATAGCACAAAAGTCTGTGGTACCATATCCTAAGCTATCCAAACGTAACATAACCAAACGTATCATAAC
>NW_016995997.1:0-1042 GCF_001483705.2 Eufriesea mexicana | reverse complement strand
GGAGACCAGCAATATTGGTCGCTGCAAGAGAGGCTTCGTTAGGTTGTGCTTGGTTATGTAATGCTGGTAAGGTTGGGAGAGGATAGCTTCGACAACAGTGGTACAGTCCGCTGATAAGTGGGTTTCTGCGCCCTACAGTCCTCAAATATTTTCGGCTTGGCTCTGGGAAGCCCTGCAATAGTGGTCCGAGCACGCTGAGTTGAGTCAGGCTATGTTCCGTTAGATCGGGTTGTATGTATGGATGTATGTATGTATGGATGGATGTTAGTATGGCTCGGTGGATGTATGGGTGGATGGATGTGCGCATGGATGGATGTATGGATGTATGGATGTATGTATGGTTGTATGAATGCATGTATGTATGGACGTATGTATGGACGTATGTGTGGATGTATGCGTGAATGTATGGGTGGATGTATGGATGGATGTATGGATGGATGAATGGACGGATGTATTGATGGATGGATTGGTATATGGAAGTATGGGTTTATGGATGAGTGGATGGATTGAAGTATGGATGGATGGATGTGTGGGTGGGTGCATGGATGGTTGTATGGATGGATGTATGGGTGGATGGATGTACGTGTGGATTGAGCGATGGATGGATGGTTGCATGTATGGTTCTATGTATGATAAATCCATATATACAGCCGCACATGCAACCATCCGTCCATACATTCATCCATCCATACATCCATCCACCCAAACATTCACCCAACCTTCCACGCATACATCCATCCATTAGTGCATACATATGCACATCCTTGCATACATCCACACATACATCCCAACATACATCCATACATACTTCCACACATACATATGGACATACACCCATACATACAACCATACATACATCCATACATACATCCATACATGCATCCATCGATCCATACATCCTTCCGTCCATCCAATCATCCGTACAGCCACCCATCCGCCAATACATCTACCCAACCGTCCACCCATCCACCCGTTCATCTATCCATACACCCATACATCCATACATCCATACATCCGTACATCCATACATTCGTACATACAT
>NW_016995996.1:0-518 GCF_001483705.2 Eufriesea mexicana | reverse complement strand
CTTGGGAGGCCTCCAATAGTGTTACCGGTACGCTAGGTTGAGACCTATTGCGTATGGTTATGTTACGTTGGGATAGGTTGGGATAGGATAGCATTGAGTTCTGTGCTATGCTGTCCGGCAGATTTCTGCGCTTTGCAATACTTTACTATACTCTGCTCGACTATGGCGATGCCAGTAATAGTGATGTCGGCAGGTTAGGTAGAGTTATGCTACGATTGGTTATGTTACGTTGGTCTCGGTTAGGCATGGATAACTTCGCCTTTCGCGGTATAAACTGTTGTTCGGTGGATTTCTGCGCTCCCCTGTGCTGTAGTCTGTTCTGCTTGAATCTGAGGAGGCCCCCAGCAGTGGTCTCGACACGATAGATTGAGTTAAGCTACGTTCGGCTATGTTAATTATTGTCATGCTAGGATATGGTAGCCTCGACTATTGTGCAATGCACTGCGACTCTATGACTTTCTGCGCTCTGCTCTCCTCTATAATGTCCTGCTTGTCTGTGGGGAGGGCAGTAATTGTGG
>NW_016995995.1:0-696 GCF_001483705.2 Eufriesea mexicana | reverse complement strand
CCCTTCCCCAACCTAACAAACGTAAGACAACCGATCGTAACTTTACCCGACATAACGTGCCGAGGCCACTATTGCTGGTCTGGACAGTGCAAAGGAGATCAGATGAGAGCACAGTAGAGCGCAAACGTCAACCATATAGCAGTGTATAGCACAAAAGCCAAAGCTAGCCTTCCTAACCTCACCAAACATACTCCAAACGTAACTTGACTCATAGTAACGTCCCGAGACAAGAATTCCTGCCATATCCAGAGCCAGGCAGAACATAATAGAGGAGAGTAGAGCGCAGTAATACACCGCATTGCAGTGTATAGCACAAAAGTAGAAGATATCTTAATCAAACGTGTCCTATCGTAACATAGCCGAACGTAGCCTAACTCAACATAAGGAACGGAGACCACGATTGCTGGCCACCACAGAGCCAGCCAGAGCATATTAGAGCACACTATAGAGCAGATATCAACCAAATGGCAGTGAATAGCACAAAAGTCGAAGCCACCCTGTCCTAACATATCCAAACGTGACATAACCAGACGTAGCCTAAATCAATGTGACGTACAGAGAATTTTATTGCTGGCATCACCTGAGCCAAGCGGAGAATATTAAAGCAATATAGAGCGCTGAATACCACCGAACAGCTGTGTGCAGCGCAAGAGTCAGGGGTATCATATCCTAACCTAGCCAAACGTAACATAGCCA
>NW_016995994.1:0-790 GCF_001483705.2 Eufriesea mexicana | reverse complement strand
ATTCGTTGGATTTCTGCATTCTACATTGCTGTACTATTCTCTGCTTGACTCAGTGGAGCCCAGCAATTGCGTTCATGATGCGATAAGTTGAGATAGGTTACGTTTGGTTGGATTAAGTTGGGTTAGGTTAGGCCAGGGTAACCTTGAATTTTCTGCTATACACAGCAATTCGGTGTATTTCTGCGCTCTTCTGTGCATAACTATGTCGCGCTTGGCACTGTGGAGGCCAGCAATCGCGGCCGACGCACGTTATACCGAGTTAGGTTACGTTTGGTTATGTTAGGCTGGATTAGGTTAGGTCAGGGTGCCACTGACATTTCTTCTATACACTGCTATTCTGTGTATTTCTGCGAAGTAATGTTCTATACTATACTTTGCCTAGCTCAGTGGACGGCAGGAATATTGGTCGCATCATGATAGGTTGAGGTATGTTACGCTAGGGTCGGTCAGGTTAGGTTAGGCTTGATTAGTATAGCTTCGACTTGTGTGCTAAAAACGTCTATCCGGTGGGTTTCTGCATTCTACATTGCTCTACTATACTCTGCTTGGATCTGCGGAGGCCAGCAATAGTGGTCGCGGCGAGTAAGTTTCAGTTATCTTACTTTTGGTTACGTTAATTGGGAAATGCTTTGTTATGTTAGCTTTGACTTTTTTGCCATAAACTGCAACTCGGTGGTTTTCTGCTCTTCAGTTTGCTCTACTATATTCTGTTTTTCTCTTGCACGGCCAGCAATAGTTGTCACGGCACGTTAGGTTGTGTTGTGTTACTTTCAGCTAGGTCAAGTTAGGT
>NW_016995993.1:0-239 GCF_001483705.2 Eufriesea mexicana | reverse complement strand
TAGACCTATTCTCTGGCAAGAAGATGACTGCACTTGCCATTGGATTGAAGGCGCTAGGCGATCTATTCACCAAGCTATAACATGTCATAGATTTTCAATAGACCTATCCTCTGGCAAGTAGATGGCTGTACATGCCATTGGATTGAAGGCGTTAGACGCTCTGTTCTCCAAGCTACATCAGGTTATAGATTTCGAATAGTCCTATTCTCTGGCAAGAAGATGGCTGTACTTGCCATTGG
>NW_016995992.1:0-843 GCF_001483705.2 Eufriesea mexicana | reverse complement strand
GAGAAAGCGTTCTCGCATAAATAAACGCGAAATATACTTTTGGCCTGCTGTAGTCGTTGCAATGCAATAGGATCTGTCTGGAAAGTACAATTTCATTGACATTTTCGAATAATATCCTGGCTAGCAAACTTCCTCGCATAAATAAGTAGTGTATAAGTAGTATAGATTCATTTGTCGTACTTTAGCCATTGCAATGCAATAGAATCTGAATGGAAAGTTCAATTTTATTGACATTTTCGACCAATATCGTCGTGATCAGGCTTTCTTCCATAAATAAGGAGGTAAGATACCTTTGGCGTGCTTTAGCCATTGCAATGCCATAGAATCTAATTTGAAAGTTCAATTTCAGTGACATTTTTTGTTAATATCGTGGTGACCAAGCTTTCTCACATAAGTGAGGGGGAAAGATTCTATTGGCGTGATATAACAATTGCAATGCAATAGATTCTGACTAGAAAGTTCAATTTTATTGACATTTTCCACTAATACCGTGCTGAGCAAGCTTTCTCGCACAAATAAGGGGGAAAGATTCCATTGGCGAGATATACACATAGCAACGCAACAGAATCTGACTGGAAAGTTTTATTTTATTGACATTTTCGACTAATATCGCCGTAAGCATGCTTTCTCGCATTAATGAGGAGGAATGATTTTATTGGCGTGATTTAGCCATTGCAATGCAATAGATTCCGACTGGAAATTTCAATTTTATTGACAGTTTCGACTATTATCGTCGTGAGCAGGCTTTCCTGAATAAATAAGGAGGAAAGATACTTTTTGCGTGCTGTAGCCATTGCAATGCAATAGAATCTGACTGGAAAGTTCAATTTTATTGACATTTTC
>NW_016995991.1:0-402 GCF_001483705.2 Eufriesea mexicana | reverse complement strand
TATCCTAACCTAACCTAACCAAACGAAGCCTAACACAACCTAACGTGCAGAGACCGCCATTACCGACCAACCACAAGGCGAGCAGATGCCTGTACAGCAATGCAGATAGCAGATATCACCGAATAGCAGCTTATGACACAAAAGTCAATGCCAACCTTACCAACCGAAGCCTAACCGAAACTATCCGAACGCAACCTAACATTGCCTATCGTGCTACGATCGCTATTACTCGCCTATCCAGAGTCGAGCAGAGTATAGTAAAGCAGAGTATACAGCAGAAAGCGGCCAAATAGCAATGTATAGCACTAAATTCGAAAATATCCTAACCTAGCCAGGCCAAACCTTGCATAAGCAAACGTGGAATAGCTAGACCTACCGCGCCGCGAACACTACTGCTGGCTT
>NW_016995990.1:0-378 GCF_001483705.2 Eufriesea mexicana | reverse complement strand
AATTTCAATTTTATGGACATTCTCGACTAATATCGTGTTGAGCTGATTTTCTTGTATAAATAACGAGGAAAGATTCTATTGGCATGCTATAGGAATTGCAGTGCGATAAAATCTGTCTGGAAAATACAATTTTATTGGCACTTTCGACTAATATCGTAGTTAGCTAATTTTCTTGCATGAATAAGGGGGAAAGATTCTATTGGAGTGCTTTAGCCACTGCAATGCTGCAGAATCTGACTGGAAAATACAGTTTTATTGACATTTTCGACTAATATCGTGGTGAGATTGTTTTGTTCAGTAAATAAGGAGGAAAGTTTGTTTTGGCATGCAATAGCCATTGCAATGCTATGGAATCTGACTGGAAAATTCAATTTTATT
>NW_016995989.1:0-733 GCF_001483705.2 Eufriesea mexicana | reverse complement strand
TGGCTATGAGAAGGCCAAGAGGAGTGCCCTCGCAACGTAACGTCGGATCAGGTTACATTCGGCTAGGTTGGTTCCGGTGATGTATGGACAGGATTGCTCTAGCTTTTGTGCCGAACACTGCTATTCGGTGGAACTCTGCGCTCTACTCTGCTCTAATGTGCCCTGCTTGGCTCTGGGAATGGCAGCAATAGAGATCTCATCACGTTAGGTTGAGTTAGGCTTTGCTTTGTTACGTTCTGTTGGTTTGGGTTGGGTTTGGGTAGCTTTGACTTTACTGACGTATACTGTGGTTCTATGGATTTCTGCGTTCTACTCTCCGGTAATGTTTTCCGCTCGAGTCTGCGCAGGCCAGCAATACTGGTGGCGACACGTTAGGCTGAGTTAGGTTACGTCTGGTTGTGTTACGTTTGGCTAGATTTTACGAGAGGGTAGCTTTGCCTATAGAGTCATAGACTGCTATTAGGTATATTTCTGCTCCCTACAGACCTTTAATATTTTCAGCTTGGCTCTGGGATTGCTAGCAACAGTGGTCTCTGCACGTTTTGCTGAGTCAGGTTACGTTCGGTTAGGTTGGTTTATGCTTTGTTTGGTCGGGATTGCTTTAACTTTTGGGCTCTACCCTGCTATTCGGTGGACTTCTCCGCTCTACTGCGCTTTAAAATGTCCTGCCCGGCTCTTGGGTGGCAAGTAATAGTGGTCTCGGCGCGTTGGGTTAGTTATATTACGTCTCGTT
>NW_016995988.1:0-384 GCF_001483705.2 Eufriesea mexicana | reverse complement strand
TTATGTACTATGGTCATCATGCCCATTGCCTTTCACCCACCCAAATAGCACCGGGGCATGTGAGTGAGATTCTGGCAATGAACACGGAAAGGGTTAAACCTGAAAATCCTGAACTAAAAACATGATTAGCTTATATAGTATTTATTTAACGGACTAACGTTCTTTCATCTTGTATTTTTTCAATTTATCTACAATGACTCTACTTTAGAAAATTAAGCAATTATTGAAATTTTAATATTGAAAAAAAATATTCATAATGAACAAGGAATTTATTTGTGAAGGCAAAGGCAAAGACTCTACGTAATAAAATAATTGACTCTCATTTAAAAATGAATAAAAATAATCTCAGATGATTTCTTCATCAAAGCAAATTTTCGAAAATAC
>NW_016995987.1:0-586 GCF_001483705.2 Eufriesea mexicana | reverse complement strand
GTGTGGATGTATTAATGTACGGATGGTTGGATGTATGGATGGATAGATGTATGGATCGATGGGTGTATGGACGGGAACTTGTATGGATGGATGGATGTATTTTTCGATGGATGTATGGATCGGTGGATGTATGGATGAATGGATGTATGTAAAGATGTGATGGATGTATGCATGGATGTATGTGTGGACGGCAGGATATATGAATGGATGGATGTATTGATGTACTGGTGTATGGATGCATGAATGTATGGTTGTATGGATGTAGGTACGTATGGATATATGTATGTATGGATGTATGGATGGATGGATGTATCGAATGATGGACGTACGAATGGATGCATTTATGGATGTATTGATGTGGGTATGTATGGATGAATGTATGTATGGATGCATTTACGGATGTATCTATGGATGTATGTATGGTTGAGTTTATGGGTGTATGCATGGATGTATGGATGTTTGCATGGACGTATGTATGGATGTACGTATGAATGGATGAGTGCATGAATGGATGGATTTATGAATGTATGAATATGAGGATGCATGGATGTATGGATGGATGGATGTATGGATGGACGGATGCATG
>NW_016995986.1:0-282 GCF_001483705.2 Eufriesea mexicana | reverse complement strand
CTTCCAGCCAGATTCTATAGAATTGCAACGTCTATAGCACGCCAATAGAATCTTTCCTCCATATATATATGAAAGAAAGTTACCTCACCACGATATCTTTCGAAAATGTCAATATAATTGCATTTTCCAGCCAGATTCTATTGCGCTACATTGGCCATAGCCCGCCAAAGGCATCTTTCCTCCTTATTTATGCATGGAGGTTAGCTCACCGCGATATTTGTCGAAAATGTCAATAAAATTAAATTTTCCAGCCATATTCTGTAGCATTGCAATGGAAATAGC
>NW_016995985.1:0-2085 GCF_001483705.2 Eufriesea mexicana | reverse complement strand
GTCAGGTCTGGTCTGGTCAGGCCAGGTCAGGTTAGGCCATTCCAGGACGGGTCAGGTGACGTCTGGTCAGGTCAGGTCAGGTCGGGTCAGGTGACGTCAGGGCAGGTCAGATCAGGCCAGGTCAGGTCAGTACATGTGAGGCCAGGTCTGGTCGTGTCAGTTCAGCTAACGTCGGGTCGGGTCAGGTCAGGTGAGGTCAGGTTAGGTTATGTTAGGATAAGATAGGCTATGCTACCTTGCGATAGGTTAAGTTGCGATATCTTTGACATTTGTGCAGTACTCTGCTATTCTCTGGATCCCCGCGATCTACTGCGCTGTACTCTGTTCTGCTCGGCTCTGCGGCGTCCAGCAGCTGTGGTCGCGGCACGTTAGGTTGAGCTATGTTCCGTACGGGTAGATTACGTTATTTTATATTAGCACAAGGTGGCTCTGACTTTTGCGATATACACTGCCATGCGGAGGATTACTGTGATCCACCGTACTCTCCGATACTCTGCTTGCCTCCGTGGATTCCAGGAATAGTGGCCTCGGAACGTTAATTCGAGTTAGATTATGTCTCGCTAAGGTGGGCTTGGTTAGGATTGGTTATAATAGCATTGACCTTCTTGCTTTATACTCTTATACGGTGTATTCCTGCGCTCCTCCGTGTTGTTCTATTCTCTGATTGGCGTTGCGTGTGATATCAATATATTTCGAGGCAATCTATACGAGATTATTTATGTCTGGTTAAGCAAGGTGAGGAAAGGTTGGGATAGTTTAGGTTAGGTTAGGAATGATTTCATTAGGGTAGGTTTGGTTAGGTTAAGTTAAGTTACGTTAGGTTCGGTTAGGTTAGCTTGTGTTAGATTCGGTTATGTTAGGTTAGGTAATGTTTGGGTAGACTCGGTTTTGTTATGTTAGGTTTGCGAAAGCTTGGGTAGGTTTGGTTAGGATAGCATTTGAAAAGTTATGTTAGGTTAACTTAGGCTAGGTTAGGTCAGATCAGGTAGGTCAGGCCAGGTCAGGTCAGTTCAGGTCAAGTCACGTCAGGTCCGGCCAGGCCAGTTCAGGTCAGGTGAAGTCAGGTCAGGCCCGGAGAGGTCTGGTCAGGAGGGGTCAGGCCAGGTCGGGTCACGTGATGTCAGTGCAGGTCAGGGCAGGTCAGGTCAGGTCAGGTCAGCGAATGTCAGGTCAGGTCAGCTCAGGTCAGGGTAGGTCAGGACATTCCAGGTCGGGTCGGGTGAGGTCAGGACTAGGCAGCTGAAGTAAGGTCAGGTCAGGAGAGGTCCGTTCAGGAGAGGTCAGGCCAAGCCGGGCCTAGTCCGGTCGGGTTAGGTTAGGTTAGGTCGGGTTTGATTGGGTTAGATTATGTTTGGTTACGTGACGTTAGGGTAGGTTAGGTTAGTTTATGTTTGCTTATGTCAGGTTAGGTTAGGTTAGATTATGTTATGTAAGGTTTGGTAAAGTTCGGGTAAGATGGGTTTTGTTTTGTTAGGTTTGCTAATGATTGGGTAGGTTTGGTTCGGATAGGTTAGGGTAGGATTGGTTGGGTTAGGTTAAGTCGGGATTTGTAAAGTTACGTTAGTTTAGGTTGGGTTACGTTAGGTTCGTCTAGCATAGGTTAGGATATGTTAGGCTAGGTTTATTTATGTTGGGTTCGGTAAAGTTTGGGTAGGTTGCGTTTGGTTATGTTAGGTTAGGTGAAGCTTGGGTAGGTTGTTAGGATACGTTTTGCAAAGTCAGGTTAGGTTAGGGAAGGTTAGGGTAGCACTGGTTAGGTTAGGTTAAGTTAGGTTTTTCAAAGTTATGTTAGGTTACGTTAGGTCGGGTAAGGTCAGCTTAAGTTAGGTCAGTTCAGGTCAGGCCAGGGCAGGCCAGGTCAGGCAGAGTTAGATTAGGTTAGGTTAGGTTAGGCTGTGTTAGATTAGGTTATATTAGGTTAAGTTACGTTACGATAGTTTAGGATATGTTGGATTATGTTTGTTATCGTTAGGTTTCGTGAAGCTTGTGTAGTTTAGCTTAGGATACGTTTTGCAAAGTTCCGTTGAGTCACGTTAGTTCAGGTCAGCACAGGTCAGGTCAGGTCAGGTCATGTCAGGTCAGGTG
>NW_016995984.1:0-615 GCF_001483705.2 Eufriesea mexicana | reverse complement strand
CATCCATCCATACGGCCATCAATCCATACATTCATCCACCCATACATCCATCCATACATACATCCATACATCCATTCATCTATACATCCATACATCCATCCATACTTACATACATCCATCCATACTTCCATGCATTCATACATTAATACATCCATAAGCCCATCCATCCTTGCCTGTGTCCATCCATACATCCATCAATCCATACAACCATACATATATACATTCATCCATTCATACATCCATACATCCACCAATACATACATCCATCCATCCATATCTCAATCCATCCATACATCCATTCATCCGTACATACATTCATCTGTCTATCCGTCCACCCATACCTCAATCCATCCATACAACCATCCATCCATACGGCTATCAATCCATACATTCAACAATCCATACACCAATTCTTCCACACATCCATCCAGCCATACAACCACCCATCCATACATCCATCGGATCCATACTTCTATCCACCCATACATCCATCCATCCACACATCCATACACCCACACATCTATGCATCCATATATTCGTCCATTCGTACGTCTACCATTCGATACATCCATCCATCCATACATCCATACAAACATACATTCATACAACCATACA
>NW_016995983.1:0-586 GCF_001483705.2 Eufriesea mexicana | reverse complement strand
AATGGCGGTGCATGGCGGAAAAGATGGAGCAACCCTTTCCTAACTTAACCAATCGTAACATAATCGAACGTAATCTAACTAAATGCAACGTGCCGGAACCAATGTTGCTGGCCTTTCCGGGGTCAAGCGGAGCATATTATAGCACAGTGGAACGCGGAAATCCTCCGCATTAAAGTGTAAAGCTGGAAAGTAGAGTGGAAAGTAGATGACATCCCACCCTAACCTGAGCTAACCTAACACAACCCAACGTAAACCACACCAACCTGTTGTGTCCAGCCCACCATTGCTGGCCTCCACGTCGCGAAACAGGGCACATTAGAGGAGAGTAGAACGCAGAGGACCATCTGATGGCTCTGTAGAGTACGATGGTCTAAGATATCCCATCCACACCCATACAAACCAAACCGAACCAAACGTAAGCTAACTCAAAGTAACGCGCCGCGGTCACAATTTCTGGCATTCCCAGAGCAAAGCAGGGAATATTAGATCGAAGTACAGCGCCGAAATCCGCAGCATGGCAGTGTATAGCACAACAGTCAATGTTATACTGTCTTAACCTAACCAAATGTGACATGAGTGGACGTCG
>NW_016995982.1:0-2734 GCF_001483705.2 Eufriesea mexicana | reverse complement strand
TTTTATTAATATAATATTACAGAACTGTATTGGAAAAATGAGTTATATTTAGAAAAATATGTAATGCTTGATGGAGACTGATCTACTTATACATTTCAATGCATATTATCTGATTTTACAGTGAGTAATGGTTCGAGCTTAACTGATGATGGTTCGAGCGTGACTTGAAATGATTTAAACGTAAATTGGTCATGGTTGAAACGTAATTGTCGCATTACAGCGTGTGATTTTTTCAGTAAGCGAGGGTAATATTTACGTATATTGTTCTCTAACTGTCGCGTGTGAATCGAGAAGTTGGTGATACGAATTTGCAAATGACAGGTCAGTGGTCGGAAGTAGTTAGGCTTATTGACGATAAGTAGTATGGAAATGGAACTTTTAGCTAGCCAAATTGCAGACTTTTTAATTATACCAAAATTGGGCAGAATTATACGCCTGCCGAAAGCAAAGAAGTTTGTTTACTATGATATGGCAACATTCGTGTTTCACATCGATGATAATTATGAGACAATTTGTTTTTTATGAAAATTGTACCATAACGTTATTTTGTTATTTTAAATACATATACAGGGTGTTCTAAAATTCACGCAAGATTTGAATTTTGCGCCATTTGTGCGGTATAGTGGTGCCAACGAAAAAAGGTATGACAGTGTGACAGCTGACAGTTTAGGGTTACTAAAAATGGAGCGCTACACGAAAGAACAGCGCGTTTCTATTATTGTGTCAAATTTTACGCATGACGGATATAGTCGCCATGACACAAAATACTGCTATTTCTCCATGACGGATATAGTCATCATGACACAAAATACTACCATTTTTCCATGACAGATACAGTCATCATGACAGAAAATACTACTATTTATCCATAACGAATATAGTTGTCATGACACCAAATACTATCATTTATTCACGACAGATATAGTCGCCATGACAGAAAATACTATCACTTCTTCATGATACATATAGTCATGGTATAAAATATTGCCATTTCTCCATGACAGATATAGTCGACATGACACAAAATACTGCCATTTATGCATGACAAATATAGTCGTCATGACACAAAATATTGCCATTTATCCACGACAGATAGTCGTCATGACACAAAATACTGCCATTTATGCATAACGGATATAGTCGTCATTACACAAAATACTGCCATTTATGCATAACGGATATAGTAGTCATGACAAAATACTGTCATTTATGCATAACGAATATAGTCGTCATGACACAAAATACAGCCATTTATGCATGACAAATATAGTCGTTATGACACAAAATATTGCCATTTATCCACGACAAATATAGTCGTCATGACACAAAATACTGCCATTTCTCCATGACAGATATAGTCGTCATGACACAAAATACTGTCATTTCTTCATGACACATATAGTCATGACACAACATACTGCCATTTATCCATGGCAAATATAGTCGTCATGACACAAAATACTGTCATTTATGCATGACGAATATAGTCGTCATTACACAAAATATTGCCATTTATCCACGACAGATATAGTCGTCATGACACAAAATATTGCCATTTATCCACGACAGATATAGTCGTCATGACACAAAATACTGCCATTTCTCCATGACAAATATAGTCGTCATGAAACAAAATATTGCCGTTTATCCACGACAGATATAGTCGTCATGACACAAAATACTGCCATTTATGCATAACGGATATAGTAGTCATGACAAAATACTGCCATTTATGCATGACAGATATAGTCGTCATGACACAAAATATTGCCATTTCTCCATGACAGATATAGTCTTCATGACACAAAATACTGTCATTTCTTCATAACACATATAGTCATGACACAACATACTGTCATTTATCCATGACGAATATAGTCGCCGTGACACAAAATACTGTCATTTCTGCATGGCACACATAGTCATGACACAAAGTACTGCCATTTATCCATGGCAAATATAGTCGTCATGACACAAAATACTACCATTTAACCCTGACGAATATAGTTGTCAAACACAGTTGACTGGTTAAAAATTAAAAAGCTAGAAAATTTTACATATTCACGTATCCACGGATTCATCTACGAAAATTATTTGCATCGAATCACACATTTCTTTTTAATTTTTATTAAAATAAGATTTATTTTATTTTTTATTCAATAAAATTTGATATTCGATATCCAACCATATCTTATCAGATATGCTAATACGTTATAACGCGATACGAGAGAGTTATCTGACATGAAAGATCGTTGATTGTTTATTAATTTGTGAATGGGATTGGGACGAATAATGAGTTGGATCCATTGCTTTTAAAGATCATGAATGGACAGCAGATTATTTTTAAAATCGTAGAAACATAGAAAAACATACTGAAACGAAATTTTGATATTTCATATTACGTATTACATTTCAAATTCATGTTCAAAACTGGATAATTTATAATCAGAAATTAGTTTTATGGAAAATAATTTTAATGGAAAAGTAATTGTATTCGAGTAAATTTTTTTATATAATATTATCGATTATGACTCTCATGTATGTCAAAAAATTATTTTTCAAAATATCAGAAATTACGTTTGATTTGTTTAAATATTTTTTACATTATTTTCCTTTGAAAATTAACTTTCTCTAATGCTTATATCGAGTTACTCTTGATTCTTGATACTTTATTTATTGAACAAGGAAACAGAAAATAAGTAACTACTTGAATTACTTAAATTCAAAATATAAA
>NW_016995981.1:0-659 GCF_001483705.2 Eufriesea mexicana | reverse complement strand
TTCAATTCAGTTTTCAATTATGCAACTTTCACTATAGAAAAATATAAGAACACCAATACACGTTCAAAATAACAACTGCAATTTATTTTGACAGTGTCAATATCGAAACGTGTGCAATATCAAAATCACGTGTCATCAATAATATTATTAATATTTATCAAAATTCATCGACAAATTGTAAATATTTGTTAAAATTCTACGATATTATTAATCATGCACGAATTTTTATTCTATTAAAATGGAATAATATTAAATAATACAGGTGTCATTAAAGGGTGCATGCACGTATGATTTAATGACCCATGTTCAACATTATTTAATTTCAATATATTAAAAATTCAACCTGTTTCACAGATAATTTGTCAAACTTCATCGAGAAATGGTCGACATTTGTTAAAATTCTACTATATTATTATCAATCATGCATGCACCCTTTAATGACTGACCCTTATTATCCAATATTACTTAATTTTAATATAATCAAAATTCATGGTATTTCGTGGATTGACATATCGATGAAATAAAGAGAAGGTGCTATCTGCTTTCCTGTCAATTCCTTCGCCATCCTCATCTTCCTTGCGACGCGAACGTGACTCGAGCTAGCCGCATCAGCTCGTGACAGTGAGGGGTTGGTCACGTAGGGGGTTAAACCGTCTATC
>NW_016995980.1:0-712 GCF_001483705.2 Eufriesea mexicana | reverse complement strand
TCGAAAATGTCTATAAAATTGAATTTTCCGGACAGATTCTACATCATTGCAATGGCTGTAGTACGCCAAAAGGATTTTTCCTCCTTACTTATGCAAAGAAGGTGGCTCACCATGAAATTAGTCAAAAATGTCAATACAATTCAATTTTCCAGCTGGATTCTATATCATTGCATTGCCTATAGCATGCCAACATAATCTTTCCCGCTGATTTATGGAGGAAAGTTAGTTCAAAACGTATTTAGTCGAAAATATCAATAAAATTGAATTTTTCTGCCAGATTCTACAGCATTGCAATGGCTATAGTACGCCAAAAGGTTCTTTGCTGCATACTTATGCAAGAAAGTTAGCTCTCCACAATATTAGTCAGAAATGTAAATAAGATTGAATTTTCCAACCAGATTCTAATGCACTGCAATGGCTATATCACTCAAGAATGATCTTTCCTCCTTACTTAGGGAAGGAAGTTAGCTCACCAAGATATTTGTAAAAAATGACAAATTATATTGAATTTTCCAGCAAGATTCTATAGCATTGCAATGCCTATAGCATGCCAACGGAATCTTTCCTCCTGATTTATGGACTAAAGATAGCTCACCGCCATACTAGCTGAAAATGTCAATAAACTTGATTTTTACAACCAGATTCTTTAGCATTGCAATGGCAATAGCACGCCAATAGAATCTTTCCGCCTTATTTACGCATGAAAGATAGC
>NW_016995979.1:880-1235 GCF_001483705.2 Eufriesea mexicana | reverse complement strand
GTAAGGAGGAAAGATACTTTTCGTGTGCTATAGCCATTGCAGTGATATAGTTTGTGGCTGGAAAATACAATTTTATTGACACTTTCTACAAATATCGTGGTGAGCTACCTTCCTTGCGTAAGTAATGAGGAAAGATCCTCTTGGCGTTCTATAGCCGTCGCAATGCTATAGCATCTGGTTGGAAAGTTCAATTTTATTGACATTTTCGGCTAATATCGTGGTGACCTAACTTCCTTGCATAGGTAAGGAGGAAAGATACTTTTGGCGTTCTATATCCATTGCAATGCTGTCGAATATGGATGGAAATTCAATTTTACCAACATTTTAGACTAATATCGTGGTGGGCCACCTTTCT
>NW_016995979.1:0-869 GCF_001483705.2 Eufriesea mexicana | reverse complement strand
GGAATGATTCTGTCGGCGTGCTATTGTCATTGCAATGATATAGAATGTAGATGGAAAATTCAAATTTATTGACATTTTCGACTAATATCATGGTGAGCTATCTTTCCATCATAAATAAGGAGGAAGAATACTATTGGCGTGCTATAGCCATAGCAATGATATACAATGTGGTTGGAAAATTCAAATTTATTGACATTTTCGACTAATATCATGGTGAGCTATCTTTCTATCATAAATGAGGAGGAAGAATACTATTGGCGTGCTATAGCCATTGCAATGATATATAATGTGGTTGGAAAATTCAAATTTATTGACATTTTCGACTAATATCATGGTGTGCTTCCTTTCTACCATAAATAAGGAGGAAGGATTCAATTGGCGTCCTATAGCCGTCGCAATGCTATAGAATCTGCCTGGAAAGTACAATTTTATTGGCATTTTCGACCAATACCGTGGTGAGCTATCTTCCTTGCATAGGTAAGGAGGAAAGATACTTTTGGCGCGATATATCCATTGCAATGATATAGAATGTGGTTGGAAAACTCTGATTTATTGACATTTTCGTCTCTAATACCATGGCGAGCAATCTTGCTTTCATGAATAAGGAGGATGGATACAATTGGCGTGCTAGAGGCATTGCAATGCTACAGAATCTTGCTGGTAAATTCAATTTTACTGACATTTTCGATTGATATCGTGGTGAGTTAACTTTCTAGCATAACTAAGGAGGACCGATCCTTTTGTCGTGCTATAGGCATTGCATGCGATAGAATCCTCCTGGAAAATAAAATTTTATTGACATTTTTGACCAATATCTAGGTGACCAAACTTCCTTGCTTAGGTAAGGAGGAAAGATTCAATTGGCGAGC
>NW_016995978.1:0-1652 GCF_001483705.2 Eufriesea mexicana | reverse complement strand
AAGTGTCATACACCTAATAGACAATCTCATTCTTCTTCTACAGCGAAAGTATAATAATGCCTAGCTATAAATCACCAGCCTCTTAATAGACATTCTAAATTATAGTGTCCTATCTAAAAGGTCCCTGTCAAATCCTTATTTTCAATTCCCGTGCTAGTTGCTTGGACACGCGGTAATTACCGCTTCCCGTTAGCGAGGAATTCCTTTATCGAGTCAGTGGCGTACAACCCGCGATCTACTACTCGAAACCCGGCCACTCTGATCCCCGTGCCGCACGGAGAATTAGGAATCTGCTACCTTTTTCCTTCATCGTTTTTCCCAAACACGAACACTGCACAGCGGCGCTTTTAACGGTTTGTAAACTCACGCACGAACGCGGTCGTCGATGCGTGTCCCTTATCTGTGATGCGTGTCATGCATGGCGAGCACGTTTCCGGCACTCTCTGTCTGCAGTTGCACCTATCTATTGACCCGTCGTTCGACTCGAGCTTGCAGTCCAGCCGTGAACCACCGTAACACTTCGACCGCGCGATTAAGGCCGCCATTGTTTCCCGTTCTCGCGGCAGTCTCCAAGAAATACCGCCGTCTCGGTAAATAGAGGAGAAAGTCGACGAAACGAGTGTTTTCGACGTGTATACTGTCATTTGGATAGGTGTCCGTTGTTGCAGCAGGATGGATTTTGCGACTGATCGAGGAATTTGTTTAGCAATGGATGGTTCCAATGAAAGTGATCGATGGGTCGTGAGGAAAATTGGATTTCACTTGCTCGAAAGTTGTAAGGTGCTTTTCGGATTGCGTAAGACATGTCTTTGACAAGATCCGGGATTGGGATTGTTTGACAATCGTTTGGATATTATATACTGAGCAATCTGAGTGTGATGAGAGTTTTGAATTGTTACTGGGATCACGTGAATATTCTAAATTTGATTGTCAATATCAAATTAATATAAATTTTGTATTCTCGCTGTCAATGTTTTCGTGATATACAATCTTGACAGACGAAGTTTTACAGTGTATGATAATAAATTTATCAAGAGATCAGTTCATATTTACTTGTGTCCTATCTAAAAGGTTCCTGCCAAATTCTTACTCATCCAAGTTGACAGAAGGTATTTATCCAAAAATCATCCTAAACAATCCTAAATTTTTTTAATAACATAAATACCTATTCAAAATCTATCATGTTTTCAGAAATGAATTTAAATCCTTCTTTAGTAGCAAAGGTTCCTATTCAAAAGATTGTCATACTCTCAGTAGACAATTTAAAGGCTCCTGTCAATCAGCATTGTTCCCAAGAGACCTAAAGAGGTAAATACAAGAAGTGTCATACACCTAATAGACAATCTCATTCTTCTTCTACAGCGAAAGTATAATAATGCCTAGCTATAAATCACCAGCCTCTTAATAGACATTCTAAATTATAGTGTCCTATCTAAAAGGTCCCTGTCAAATCCTTACCCATCAAACTTAGCAGAAGGTATTTATCCAAAAATCATCCTAAATACTTTTTTAATAGCATAAATAGCTATTAAAAATGTATCATGTTTTCAGAAATAAATTTTAATCCTTCTTTAGTAGCAAAGGTTCCTATTCAAAAGATTGTCATACTCTCAGTAGACAATTTAAAGGCTCCTGTCAATCAGCATTGTTCC
>NW_016995977.1:0-721 GCF_001483705.2 Eufriesea mexicana | reverse complement strand
CCATTCTAATCTATCCCAACCATTCCAAACGTAACGTAACTAAACGCAACATACCTCTGCACATCTTACCGAGAACACTACTCCCGGCCAACTCCAGAGCCAAGCAGAGAATACTAGATCGCAGTAGACAGCATGAATGAAAATAGTAGCAGTTTACGGCACGAATGTCAATGGTACCTTAACCAAACCAGATCAAAGCGAACCTAACCAAACGTAGCATAGGTGAACGTAACCAGCCGCGACCACTATTGCTGGCTTTCCCAGGGGCAAACAGAATATGATAGAGCGCAGTAGAGCACGGTAGTTGATAGAATTGCTGTGTGTACCGCAAATGTCGTAGCTATCTCGTCCTAACCCCACGTAACCTGGCCTAACCGAACGTAACCGAATCCAACCGGAAGTGCCGCTACCACTTCTGCTGACCTCCGCAGGGCCATTCAGAACCTATTAGAGCGGAGTAGAGCGCAGAAATCCGTAGAACAGCAGCGTACGGCAGAAAAGCAAAAGATACCCAAACCTAAATCAAACTAACATATTGTAACCCGATATTGTCAACCCCAACATAACGTGCCACGACCACTATTGCTGGCTTCCACAGGGAACGCGGATTAGAGTAGAGCACAGTAGAGGGCAGAAATCTACTGAATTCCGTGTATAGGACGAAAGTCGAAGCTATGCTAACCAAATTTGGCCTAACCGAACCTAAACGAACGTAACCTGA
>NW_016995976.1:0-5086 GCF_001483705.2 Eufriesea mexicana | reverse complement strand
TCAGGCCAGGTAAGGTCATTTCAGGTCAGGCCAGGTCTGTTGAGGTCAGTTCACTTCTGATCAAGTCGTGTCATGTCAGGTCAGGTCAGGTCAGGTCAGGTCAGGTCAGGCCAGGCAAGGTCGTGTCTGGTGAGGTCAGGACATGTCAGGTCAGGTCAGGTCAGTTCAGGTCATGTCAGGTCAGGTCAGATGATGTCATTTCGGGACAGATGATGTCAGTTCAGGTCACTTCAGGTCGGGCCAGGTCTGGCAAGGTCCGGTCAAGTCAGGTCAGGTCAGATGATGTCATTTCGGGACAGATGATGTCAGTTCAGGTCACTTCAGGTCGGGCCAGGTCTGGCAAGGTCCGGTCAAGTCAGGTCAGGTCAGATGATGTCATTTCGGGACAGATGATGTCAGTTCAGGTCACTTCAGGTCGGGCCAGGTCTGGCAAGGTCCGGTCAAGTCAGGTCAGGTCAGATGATGTCATTTCGGGACAGATGATGTCAGTTCAGGTCACTTCAGGTCGGGCCAGGTCTGGCAAGGTCCGGTCAAGTCAGGTCAGGTCAGATGATGTCATTTCGGGACAGATGATGTCAGTTCAGGTCACTTCAGGTCGGGCCAGGTCTGGCAAGGTCCGGTCAAGTCAGGTCAGGTCAGATGATGTCATTTCGGGACAGATGATGTCAGTTCAGGTCACTTCAGGTCGGGCCAGGTCTGGCAAGGTCCGGTCAAGTCAGGTCAGGTCAGATGATGTCATTTCGGGACAGATGATGTCAGTTCAGGTCACTTCAGGTCGGGCCAGGTCTGGCAAGGTCCGGTCAAGTCAGGTCAGGTCAGATGATGTCATTTCGGGACAGATGATGTCAGTTCAGGTCACTTCAGGTCGGGCCAGGTCTGGCAAGGTCCGGTCAAGTCAGGTCAGGTCAGATGATGTCATTTCGGGACAGATGATGTCAGTTCAGGTCACTTCAGGTCGGGCCAGGTCTGGCAAGGTCCGGTCAAGTCAGGTCAGGTCAGATGATGTCATTTCGGGACAGATGATGTCAGTTCAGGTCACTTCAGGTCGGGCCAGGTCTGGCAAGGTCCGGTCAAGTCAGGTCAGGTCAGATGATGTCATTTCGGGACAGATGATGTCAGTTCAGGTCACTTCAGGTCGGGCCAGGTCTGGCAAGGTCCGGTCAAGTCAGGTCAGGTCAGATGATGTCATTTCGGGACAGATGATGTCAGTTCAGGTCACTTCAGGTCGGGCCAGGTCTGGCAAGGTCCGGTCAAGTCAGGTCAGGTCAGATGATGTCATTTCGGGACAGATGATGTCAGTTCAGGTCACTTCAGGTCGGGCCAGGTCTGGCAAGGTCCGGTCAAGTCAGGTCAGGTCAGATGATGTCATTTCGGGACAGATGATGTCAGTTCAGGTCACTTCAGGTCGGGCCAGGTCTGGCAAGGTCCGGTCAAGTCAGGTCAGGTCAGATGATGTCATTTCGGGACAGATGATGTCAGTTCAGGTCACTTCAGGTCGGGCCAGGTCTGGCAAGGTCCGGTCAAGTCAGGTCAGGTCAGATGATGTCATTTCGGGACAGATGATGTCAGTTCAGGTCACTTCAGGTCGGGCCAGGTCTGGCAAGGTCCGGTCAAGTCAGGTCAGGTCAGATGATGTCATTTCGGGACAGATGATGTCAGTTCAGGTCACTTCAGGTCGGGCCAGGTCTGGCAAGGTCCGGTCAAGTCAGGTCAGGTCAGATGATGTCATTTCGGGACAGATGATGTCAGTTCAGGTCACTTCAGGTCGGGCCAGGTCTGGCAAGGTCCGGTCAAGTCAGGTCAGGTCAGATGATGTCATTTCGGGACAGATGATGTCAGTTCAGGTCACTTCAGGTCGGGCCAGGTCTGGCAAGGTCCGGTCAAGTCAGGTCAGGTCAGATGATGTCATTTCGGGACAGATGATGTCAGTTCAGGTCACTTCAGGTCGGGCCAGGTCTGGCAAGGTCCGGTCAAGTCAGGTCAGGTCAGATGATGTCATTTCGGGACAGATGATGTCAGTTCAGGTCACTTCAGGTCGGGCCAGGTCTGGCAAGGTCCGGTCAAGTCAGGTCAGGTCAGATGATGTCATTTCGGGACAGATGATGTCAGTTCAGGTCACTTCAGGTCGGGCCAGGTCTGGCAAGGTCCGGTCAAGTCAGGTCAGGTCAGATGATGTCATTTCGGGACAGATGATGTCAGTTCAGGTCACTTCAGGTCGGGCCAGGTCTGGCAAGGTCCGGTCAAGTCAGGTCAGGTCAGATGATGTCATTTCGGGACAGATGATGTCAGTTCAGGTCACTTCAGGTCGGGCCAGGTCTGGCAAGGTCCGGTCAAGTCAGGTCAGGTCAGATGATGTCATTTCGGGACAGATGATGTCAGTTCAGGTCACTTCAGGTCGGGCCAGGTCTGGCAAGGTCCGGTCAAGTCAGGTCAGGTCAGATGATGTCATTTCGGGACAGATGATGTCAGTTCAGGTCACTTCAGGTCGGGCCAGGTCTGGCAAGGTCCGGTCAAGTCAGGTCAGGTCAGATGATGTCATTTCGGGACAGATGATGTCAGTTCAGGTCACTTCAGGTCGGGCCAGGTCTGGCAAGGTCCGGTCAAGTCAGGTCAGGTCAGATGATGTCATTTCGGGACAGATGATGTCAGTTCAGGTCACTTCAGGTCGGGCCAGGTCTGGCAAGGTCCGGTCAAGTCAGGTCAGGTCAGATGATGTCATTTCGGGACAGATGATGTCAGTTCAGGTCACTTCAGGTCGGGCCAGGTCTGGCAAGGTCCGGTCAAGTCAGGTCAGGTCAGATGATGTCATTTCGGGACAGATGATGTCAGTTCAGGTCACTTCAGGTCGGGCCAGGTCTGGCAAGGTCCGGTCAAGTCAGGTCAGGTCAGATGATGTCATTTCGGGACAGATGATGTCAGTTCAGGTCACTTCAGGTCGGGCCAGGTCTGGCAAGGTCCGGTCAAGTCAGGTCAGGTCAGATGATGTCATTTCGGGACAGATGATGTCAGTTCAGGTCACTTCAGGTCGGGCCAGGTCTGGCAAGGTCCGGTCAAGTCAGGTCAGGTCAGATGATGTCATTTCGGGACAGATGATGTCAGTTCAGGTCACTTCAGGTCGGGCCAGGTCTGGCAAGGTCCGGTCAAGTCAGGTCAGGTCAGATGATGTCATTTCGGGACAGATGATGTCAGTTCAGGTCACTTCAGGTCGGGCCAGGTCTGGCAAGGTCCGGTCAAGTCAGGTCAGGTCAGATGATGTCATTTCGGGACAGATGATGTCAGTTCAGGTCACTTCAGGTCGGGCCAGGTCTGGCAAGGTCCGGTCAAGTCAGGTCAGGTCAGATGATGTCATTTCGGGACAGATGATGTCAGTTCAGGTCACTTCAGGTCGGGCCAGGTCTGGCAAGGTCCGGTCAAGTCAGGTCAGGTCAGATGATGTCATTTCGGGACAGATGATGTCAGTTCAGGTCACTTCAGGTCGGGCCAGGTCTGGCAAGGTCCGGTCAAGTCAGGTCAGGTCAGATGATGTCATTTCGGGACAGATGATGTCAGTTCAGGTCACTTCAGGTCGGGCCAGGTCTGGCAAGGTCCGGTCAAGTCAGGTCAGGTCAGATGATGTCATTTCGGGACAGATGATGTCAGTTCAGGTCACTTCAGGTCGGGCCAGGTCTGGCAAGGTCCGGTCAAGTCAGGTCAGGTCAGATGATGTCATTTCGGGACAGATGATGTCAGTTCAGGTCACTTCAGGTCGGGCCAGGTCTGGCAAGGTCCGGTCAAGTCAGGTCAGGTCAGATGATGTCATTTCGGGACAGATGATGTCAGTTCAGGTCACTTCAGGTCGGGCCAGGTCTGGCAAGGTCCGGTCAAGTCAGGTCAGGTCAGATGATGTCATTTCGGGACAGATGATGTCAGTTCAGGTCACTTCAGGTCGGGCCAGGTCTGGCAAGGTCCGGTCAAGTCAGGTCAGGTCAGATGATGTCATTTCGGGACAGATGATGTCAGTTCAGGTCACTTCAGGTCGGGCCAGGTCTGGCAAGGTCCGGTCAAGTCAGGTCAGGTCAGATGATGTCATTTCGGGACAGATGATGTCAGTTCAGGTCACTTCAGGTCGGGCCAGGTCTGGCAAGGTCCGGTCAAGTCAGGTCAGGTCAGATGATGTCATTTCGGGACAGATGATGTCAGTTCAGGTCACTTCAGGTCGGGCCAGGTCTGGCAAGGTCCGGTCAAGTCAGGTCAGGTCAGATGATGTCATTTCGGGACAGATGATGTCAGTTCAGGTCACTTCAGGTCGGGCCAGGTCTGGCAAGGTCCGGTCAAGTCAGGTCAGGTCAGATGATGTCATTTCGGGACAGATGATGTCAGTTCAGGTCACTTCAGGTCGGGCCAGGTCTGGCAAGGTCCGGTCAAGTCAGGTCAGGTCAGATGATGTCATTTCGGGACAGATGATGTCAGTTCAGGTCACTTCAGGTCGGGCCAGGTCTGGCAAGGTCCGGTCAAGTCAGGTCAGGTCAGATGATGTCATTTCGGGACAGATGATGTCAGTTCAGGTCACTTCAGGTCGGGCCAGGTCTGGCAAGGTCCGGTCAAGTCAGGTCAGGTCAGATGATGTCATTTCGGGACAGATGATGTCAGTTCAGGTCACTTCAGGTCGGGCCAGGTCTGGCAAGGTCCGGTCAAGTCAGGTCAGGTCAGATGATGTCATTTCGGGACAGATGATGTCAGTTCAGGTCACTTCAGGTCGGGCCAGGTCTGGCAAGGTCCGGTCAAGTCAGGTCAGGTCAGATGATGTCATTTCGGGACAGATGATGTCAGTTCAGGTCACTTCAGGTCGGGCCAGGTCTGGCAAGGTCCGGTCAAGTCAGGTCAGGTCAGTTCAGGTCAGGCCAGCTCAGATCAGGTCAGGTCAGGCCAGGTCAGGTCAGGTCAGGTCAGGTCAGGTCAAGTCAGGTCAGGTCAGGTCAAGTCAGATGCTGGTAGTTCATGTCAGTTCAGGTCAGGTCAGGTCAGGCCATGTCAGGTCAGGTCAGGACAGATCAGGTCAAGTCAGGTGAGGTCAGGTAAAGTCAGTTCAGGTCAGGTCTGGTCAGGT
>NW_016995975.1:2094-2451 GCF_001483705.2 Eufriesea mexicana | reverse complement strand
AGCAATAGCTTTCGCGGCACGTTATAATGAGTCACGTTACTTTCGGTAATATTGCGATTGGTTTCGTTGAGATAGGATAGCCTCGGTCTTTGTGCTATACACAGATATTCGGTTCATTTCTGCTCTATCCTGTGATCCAGTATGGTCTGCTTGGCGCTGGGGCGGCCACCCGTAGTGTCATCGGCACGTTTGCTTTAGTTCTGTTAAGTTCGGTATTGTTACGTTTGGCAACGTTATGGCGGGGTTGCTTTGACTTTTGTGCTATACCATGTTGTTCGGAGGATTTCTGCGCCCCACTGCGCTCTGGTATGCCCAGCCTGGATATGGGGAAGCCAGGAATAGTGGCCTCGCCACTTT
>NW_016995975.1:0-1982 GCF_001483705.2 Eufriesea mexicana | reverse complement strand
CTAGTGTATTCTGCTTGTCTCTGGGTAGGCCAGCAGTAGTGCCCTAGGCACGTTAGTTTTAGTTCGGTTACGTTCCGCTATGTTACGTTTGGTTAAGTTTGGATAGCGTAGCTTTGACTTTTGTGCCATACGCTGTGAATCTGTGGACCACTGCGAAGTCAAACATACGCTAACTCAACACTTCGTGTCGTGACCACTGCTGCTGGTCTCCCGACGGTCGAGCAAAATACAGTAGAGCACTGTAGAGCGTAGAAATCCACCGAAAATCAATGTGTACCACGAAAGTCATATGTATCCAAGCCTAACACTAACTAGCGCAACGTAGCCAAACGTAGCCTAATTCAACATATCCGCTCGAAACCACTATTAATGGCCTCCCCAGAGTTGAGCAGTGTACAGTAGAGCGACGTAGGTTGTAGAAATGCACCGCATCCCAGTGTATAGCGCGAAGGTCAAATCTAGCCCCCCCTTGCCTATCCGAACGTAATATAAGGAAACGCATCGTTGCTTAACTTAACGAGCCGAGGCCGATGTTGCTGACCTCCCCAGAGTCAAGCAGAATATACGAGAGCACAACACAGCGTTTTAATCCACCGGATTGCAGTGTACAGCACAAGAGCGGAAGCTATCCTATCCTAACCTAACCAAACGTAGTATAGCCAAACGTAACCTAACTCAGACAAACGTACCGAGACCGATAATGCTGTCCATCCCATAGCCAAACAGAATATGCTAGTGCACACTAGAACGCAGAAGTTCACCGTATAGCGGTGTATAGCACAAATGTCAAAGCCATCCTAACAAAGCTTAACTGAACCTTACCTAAGAGAACAAACATAGCACAACCTTTCGTGCCTGCACCACAATATCTCATCTTCGCAGAGCGAAGCAGGGCATATTAGTGCACTGTGGAGCGCAGAATTTCACCGGATAGTAGTGTACAGCACAAATGTCAAGGCTATACTCTCCTAGCCAGGCCAAACGTAACATAGCCAAACGTAACGTCACACAACCTGTAGTGCCACGACAAAGATAGCCGGCCTCACGAGTGCCAAGCGGAGTACAGCAGAGCAATGTCGGACGCTGAAGTCATCCCAGTGGCAGCATGTAGCACATGGACAAATGCTATCCCAACCATACCTGACCGAACCTCGTATAAACAAGCTACAGGCAACTTAACCTAACTTGCTGCGACCGCTATTCCTGGCGTCCACAGGCACAAGCAGATTGCGGTAGCGCACAGTAGAGTGCACGGGTACATATAACAGCCGTGTGTAGAACAAGAGTCAAAGATATCGTAACCTAACCCAACGTAACCTAACCTAACCGAACGTATTCTAACACAACCTATCGTTCTGCGACAACTGTTGCTGCCCTCCCGAGAGTCGAGCTGGGTATTGGAGAGCAATGTAGGGCGCAGGAATCCCCCGAATAGCAGAGAAAAGCACAAAAGTCTAAGCTACGCTCTCCTACCATAACCAATCGTAACATAACCGAACGCAGGCTAACTCAGCCTTGCGTGCAGAGAGCACTACTGCTGATATCCCTGTAGCCAAGCATAACATATAAGAGGAGCGTAGGTCGCAGAAGTCCATAGAAAAGCATTGTATTGCAGAAAAGAGAAAGATACCATAACCTAACCCATACTAACGCAACCTGGCCAATCCAAGCGTAACGTAACTCAACCAAACGTGCCGCGGCCGCTATTGCTGTCCTCAGTACGACAAAGAAGACCACAATAGAGAACTCAAGAGCGCCGAAAAATCAACCGTATAGCAGTGTAAGTTAGGAAAGTCAAAGCTGTCCTATCCTATCGTGACCATACGTAACGCAACCAAACGTAGCCTATCTCATCCTGTCTTGCCATGACCACTAATGCTGCCCTCCACAGAGCAGATTAGAACATATTAGAGGAGAGTAGTGCGCAGAAATCTATTGAATCACAGTGCACATCACAATAGTCGAAGTCACCCTATCCTGAC
>NW_016995974.1:0-1306 GCF_001483705.2 Eufriesea mexicana | reverse complement strand
TTAAAAACATCTTTTTTAAAAAAATCGTCTTCTCTTCTTTTATTCAGTTATTCTGATAGATTCTCGTGTATTCTTCTTTTTTTCCTTGCATTTTCCTTTTCTCTTTCTTTTTCTTTTTTTAAAAACAGAATGTTCTCATTTCCGTTTATTTTTCTTCGTGCTTTTTAATTTATTTTGTGTGGAAATGTATCGTCTTCTCTTCTTTCATTCGGTTATTCTGATAGATTCTCGTGTCTTCTTCTTTTTTTCCTTGCATTTTCTTTTCTTTTTCTAAGAAACATAATGTTCTTATTTCTTCGTGCCTTTCAATTTATTTTGCGTGGAAATGTATCGTCTTCTCTTCTTTTATTGAGTTATTCTGATAGATTCTCGTGTCTTTTTCTTCTTTTCCTTGCATTTCCCTTTCCCTTTCCTTTTCTTTTTTTAAAAACAGAATGTTCTTATTTCTGTTTATTTTTCTTCGTGCTTTTTAATTTATTTTGTGTGGAAATGTATCGTCTTCTCTTCTTTTATTGAGTTATTCTGTTAAATTCTTGTGTCTTCTTCTTCTTTTCCTTGCATTTTCCTTTTCTCTTTCCTTTTCTTCTTTTAAAAATAGAATGTTCTTATTTCTATTTATTTTTCTTCGTGCTTTTTAATTTATTTTGTGTAGAAATTTATCGTCTTTTCTTCTTTTATTGATATTCTAACAAATTCTCGTGTCTTCTTCTTCTTTTCCTTGCATTTTCCTTTTCTTTTTTTAAAAAACAGAATGTTCTTATTTCTTCGTGCTTTTTAATTTATTTTGCGTGGAAATGTATCGCCTTCTCTTCTTTTATTCAGTTATTCTGATATATTCTTGTGTCTTCTTTTTCTTTTCCTTACATTGTCCTTTTCTTTTTCCTTTTCTTTCTCCTTTTCTTTTTTTAAAAACAGAATATTCTTGTTTCTGTTTATGTTTCTTTATGCTTTTTAATTTATTTTCTGTAAAAAGGTGGAAATGTATCGTCTTCTTTTCTTTTTATCGAGTCATTTTGCTAGTTTCTTGCGTCTTCTGCTTTTCCTTAAATTTTCCTTTCTTTTTTCTTTCTTGTCTTTTTATTTTGAAGCAGAATATTTTTATTTCTGTTTATTTTTCTTCGTACTTTTTAACTTATTCTGTGTGAAAAAGTGGAAAGGTATTGTCTTCTTCCCTCTTTATTGAGACATTCTATTAGCTTCTTGCGTGTTCTTCTTCTTTTCATTACATTTTCCTTTCTTTTTCTTCTTTTGTTTTCGAACAGAATATTCCTTTTTCTATTTATTCTCCTTCCTACTTTTTAATTTA
>NW_016995973.1:298-682 GCF_001483705.2 Eufriesea mexicana | reverse complement strand
ATAGCATAGCTCCGACTATTGTGATATACACTGCTTTTCGGTGGATTTCTGCGCTCTACTGTGAACTGATATGCCCTGCTTGGCTCTGGGGTGGCCAGTAATCGTGTTCTCGGCGCATTAGGCTGAGTTTGGCTACGATTGTTTAAGCTATGTTAATTTGCGTTTGGTATGGATAGCGTTGCTTTCGCGTTATACACTGTTATCCGGTGGAAATATGCGTTCTACTTTTCCCTACTATACTTTTCTCGAGCCTGGGGAAGCTGGAAGTAGTTGTCGCGGCACCTTACTTTGAGTTACGTTACGTTTAGTTATGTCACGATTTTCTATGTTAGAGAAGGATAGATCTATCTTTTGTGCTATACACTGCTATTCGGTGCATTTCTG
>NW_016995973.1:0-281 GCF_001483705.2 Eufriesea mexicana | reverse complement strand
CTCTGCTCGACTTCATGGAGGCCAGCAGTGGCGGTTGTTGCACGATATGTTGAGTTCGGTTGCGTTTGGTTAGGGTAGATTATGTTACGTTTGGCTAGGATGGCTTTGACTTTTGTGTTACACACTGCTATACGGTGGGTCTCGGTATTGCACTGTGCTCTAATATTCTCTGCTTGGCTCTGCGGAGGCCAGGAACAATGGTCTCGGCACGTCGGGACTAGTTACTTTGCGTTCTGGCATATTACGTTTAGATGAGTTAGGACAGGATAGCTTCTACTTTT
>NW_016995972.1:0-588 GCF_001483705.2 Eufriesea mexicana | reverse complement strand
GCTGGCCACCCCAGGGGCAAGCGGAACATATTAGAGCACAGTAGATCGCAGGAAAACGCCGTATATCATTGTATAGCACGAAAGTTAAAGACTTCCCAACCAAACCTCTCCTATCCTAACGTAACTGAACCCAACCTAACTAAACCTTTCGTGCCATGACCGCCATTGCTGGCCTCCCCATGGTCGAGTAAAGTACAGTGGAGTAACGAAGAGGGCAAATATCCACCGAACAGCCGTGTACAGCTCAAAAAATCGCTGTTATCCTATACAAACCTAACCAAGCGTATCGTAGCCAAACGTAACATAACATAACATAACGTGCCTAGACCGATGTTGCTGGACTACCCATCGCGAAGCAGACCATGTCGCCTGTGCATGGAGCGCAGAAGCCAACAAAATGTCAGTGTATTGCAGAAAGTTCAAAGCTATGCAAACCTAACCCATGCTAACATAACCGAACCGAACGTAACCTTATCCATCCAAACGCGCAGCGGCCGCTATTCCTGGCGCCCCAGACACAAGCAGATTGTGATGGCGCACAGTGGAGCGCAAAAGTCCATAGAATAGCAGTGTGCAGCACAAAAATCA
>NW_016995971.1:0-587 GCF_001483705.2 Eufriesea mexicana | reverse complement strand
GTGTATAGCACAAGGTTCAAAGCTACCCTAACCAAACTTAACCTAACCCATCCTTACTAAGCGTAACCTAACTAAACCTTACGTGCCGGGACGACAGCTGCCAGATTCCCCATATCCAGGCTGCACATATTAGAGTACAGTATGAGCGCAGAAATTCAACGAATAGCAGTTTGTAACACAGAAGTCGCAGCCATTCCAACCAAACGTAACCTAACCTAGCCTAAAGTAGCATAAGCTAACTCAACATAACGTGCCCACACCACTATTTCTGATCTCCGCAAGGCCAAGCAGATTTTTCTAGAGCACCGCAGAGCGCAGAAATCTGCCGCATTGGGGTGAAGGTCGTAAAGTGTTAGGTATCTTAACCGAAAGTTACCTAACCTAACGAAGCCTAACGTAACCGATCCCTTCCTAACGTGCCTAGCCCACTGGTGCTGGCCTCCCCATCGCCAAGCGTGGCATATTAGAGGGGAGTGGAGCGCAGAGACCCATATGTTGGCAATGTATAGCACGAAGGTGAAAGGTATCCCAACATAAACTAAACAAACTTAACATATCCGAACGTAACCTAAACAAACCTAACGCGC
>NW_016995970.1:0-646 GCF_001483705.2 Eufriesea mexicana | reverse complement strand
TCCTGATTTATGGAAGAAAGTTAGCTCACCACCATATTAGTCGCAAATGTCAATAAAATAGATCTTTCAAGCCAGATTCTTCGGCATTGCAATGCCAATTGCACGCAAAGTATCTTTCCGCCTTCTTTACGCAAGAAAGATAGCTAACCACGACAGCAGTAGGAAATGTAATTAAAATTGTATATGCCAGGCACATTCTATATCATTGCAATGGCTATAGTACACCAAAAGGATCCTTCCCCCTTACTTATGCAAGGATGTTAGCTCACCACGATATTAGCCGAAAATGACAATAAAATTGCACTTTCCGGCCAGATTCTGTAGAATTGCAATGGTTATAGCTTGCCAATATAAGTTTTCCTCCTTGTCTATGCAAGAAAGCTAGCTCACAACGATATTAGTCGAAAATGTCAATGAAATTGAATTTTCCATCCAGATTCTATAGCATTTCAGATTCTATAGCATTGCAATGGCAATAGCACGCCAATAGTATCTTTGCTCCTTATTTATGCAACAAAGGTAGCTCACCACGATATTAGTCGAAAATGTCAATAAAATTGAATTTTCCTGCCAGATTGGATAAGATTGCAATGGCTATAGTACGCCAAAAGTATCCTTCCTCCATACTTATGCCAGGAAGCTAGCT
>NW_016995969.1:0-761 GCF_001483705.2 Eufriesea mexicana | reverse complement strand
AGCACGACAATAGAATCTTTCCTACTTATTTGAGCAAGTAAGTTACCTCACTACGATATTATACGAGAAAAACAATAAAATTGAATTTTCCAGCCAGTTTCTATAGCACTGCAACGGGTATAGCGCGCTAGTAGAATCTTTCCTCCTTATTTATGCAAAAAAGTTATCTCACCACGGTAATAGTAGAAAATGTCAATAAAATTGGTTTTTCCATTTAGATTATATGTCACTGCAATGTCTATAGCACGCCAATAGAAATTTTCCTCCTTATTTTAGCAAGCATGTCAGCTCACCCCGATATTAGTCGAAACTGTCAATATAATTATGTTTTCCCGCCAGATACTATAGCACTGCTACGGATATATCACGCCAACGGAATTTTTCCTCCTTATTGATGCAAGAAAGCTTGCTCTCCACGATGTTGGGAGAAAATGTTAATAAAATTGGTTTTTCCAGCCAGATTCTATAGCACTGCAATGGCTATAGGACGCCAACAGTTTCTATCTTCCTTTTTTAGTTAAGAAGGTTAGTTCACCAAGATATTAGATGAAAATGTTTATAAAATTTGATTTTTCAGCCAGATTATATAGCATTGCAATGGCTATAGCACGCCAATAAAATCTTTCCTCGTTATTTATGCAAGAAAGTTTGCTCACCACGATATTAGAGGAAAATGTCAATAAAATTGAATTTTCCACGCAGATTCTATGGCATTGCAACGGCTATGGCACGCCAGTAGAATCTTTCCTCCTTACTTATGC
>NW_016995968.1:0-602 GCF_001483705.2 Eufriesea mexicana | reverse complement strand
GGCATATCTCAACATAACGTACCGCCGCCGCCATTTCCGGGCACGCGAGGGACAAGCAGAATACAGCAGATCACAGTAGAGCGCAGATATCCGCCCAAAATCAGTGTAAAGCACGAAAGCCAAAGCTAACCTGGTCGAAATGTATAATCACAGCGCAACCGATCCAAACGTAACATTGCACAACCTACCGTGCCGAGAATACTGATGCTGTCCCACAAGAGACAGGCAGAAAATATTACAGGAGTGTAGGGCTGAGAAATCCATAGAGACACAGTGCATAGACGAAATCTCAGAGCTGTCCAAACCTAACCCATGCTGACATAACATAACCAAACGTAGCCTGACTCAATATAACGTGCGGCGGCCACAACCGCTGACCCACCCAGGGCAAAACTGAGCATAGTAGGGCACGGTATAGAGTAGAAACCCACCGAAAAACAGCGTATGGCGCGATATGCGCAGCTATCTCGTCCGAAATATACCTAACATGTTCTAGAAAACGTAGCCTAATTGTGATCGCGGCACATTACGTTTGGTTAGGTTAGGTTAGGTTAGGCTAAGTCTGGTCTGGATGACCCTGACCTTTGTGCTATGCACGGCAA
>NW_016995967.1:17776-19397 GCF_001483705.2 Eufriesea mexicana | reverse complement strand
TGTATCACAGGAATCAACCGAATAACAGTGTACAGTATGAGAGTCATAGCAACACAAACCAAACATTACCTAACCTTAACTAGCCAAACGAAACCGAACACAATCTGACGTGGCACGACCACTGCTGCTCGCCTCTCCAGAGTCGAGCAGAGTATAGTAGAGCAATGTAGAGCGCAGAAATCCACCAAATAACAGTATATAGCACAAAAGTCAATGAAAACCTAAGCTACCCATCATAACCTAACCTACCGGAACGTAACATGTGCCAACCTAACGTGCCGAGACCACTCTTTCTGGCCACCGCAGAGACAAGCAGATTTTATTAGGGCACATTAGATGGCAGTAATCTGGGGGAAACCAGTGTATAGCGCAAAAGCTAAAGTGGTATCTCCTAACCAAACCAAACGTAACATACACAAACGTAACATATCCCAACCTAACATGACGAGTCCAGCACTGCTGGCCTCCACAGGGACCAGCAGAATGTACTAGAGCACAGTTGTGCGCAGAAATCAACGGCATTGCGGCGAATAGCACATAAGTCAAAGGTATCCTAGCCTAACCTGACGTAACCTAACCTAGCCAAGCGCAGCGTAGCTCAACGCATCGTGCCGTTAGCACTGCTGCTGGCCTATCCAGAGATAAACAGAATGCAGTAGAGCGCAGCAGATCGCAGAAATACATCGAATAACGGCATATAGCACGAAAATAAAGCTATGATAACCAAACGTAGCCTGTCCTACCCTAACCAATCGTAACATAACTCAACCTAACGAGCCACGTACACTATTTCTCGTCTCCGCAGATTCGAGGAGTGCATAGTAGAGTAATGTAGAGCGCACGAATCCACCAAATAGCAGCGTACGGCAAAAAAGTCTAAGCTATTCAGTCCTAACATAACAAAACGTAACATAAGCGAACGTAGCTAAACTCAACCTAACATTCCGAGACCACCATTCCTGGCCTCCACAGATCCAAGTATACTAGAGCACAGCGGGGCGCAGAAATCCAACGCATTGCAATTTATTGCACAAAAGTCAAGCATTCTCTGACCAAACTTGTCCTTACCTAACATATTCAAACGTAGTTTAACTACACATGACGTGACGAGACCAATATTGTTGACATCCCCAGATCCAAGCAGAATACGTTAGAATACAGTAGAAAGCAGAAATCTTCCGAATAGCAGTGTATTACACAGAAGTCAACGCTGCCGTATCCTAACCCAGCCAAACGTGTCATACGCATGCGTAACTTTACTCAAACCAACGCGTCGATGCCACTATTGCTGACCTCCCCAGACCCGAGCAGAGTATACTAGAGCAGTGTAGAGCGCAGGAAGCCACCGAATATCAGTGAATTGCACAAACGCCAAGACTACCGTATCCAAACCTTGCCAAACGTAGGACGAATGTAAGTAATCTTTCTCAACCTAACGCGCCCATACCACTATTGCTGGCCACCTCAGAGCCAAGCAGGGGATACTAGAATGCAGTAGAGTACAGAAATCTGCCAAACAGCAATATATAGCACAAAAACCGAGGTTACCGCACCCTAACATATCCCAACGTAACATAACCGAACGGAAGATCACTAAGCCTAACATGACGAGACCACTATT
>NW_016995967.1:5345-14261 GCF_001483705.2 Eufriesea mexicana | reverse complement strand
CAGAGCAAAGCAAAACATATTAGAGCAGAGTAGAGCGCAGGAATCCGTGGAACCGCAGTGCACAGCACAATAGTCGTAGCTACCCTATCCTAACATAAGCAAACGTTACATAGCCGAACGTAGTCAAGCTCTACATAAAGTGCCGATGCCTCTATTGCTTGCCCGTCGGGATACTAGCAGAATATACTGTAGCAAGGAAGATCGCAGTAATCAACTGCATTGCAGTGTATAGCACAAAAGACAAAGGTATCCTACCCTAACTTTACCAAACTCATCAAAACCAAACGTAACCTAGCACACACTAGCGTGGCTAGACCACGCTTGTTGTCCTTTCCAGAGCCAAGCAGAATATACCAGAGGTCAGTAGAGCGCGGAATTCCGCCGAATACCAGTGTATAGCACAGAAGACAAAGCAAACCTATCCTACCATTACCAAACGCAACATAAGCAGACGTAGTGTTATCCAAAACGACGTGCCACGACCGCTACTGCTGGCCTCACGAGAGCTAAGCAGAGTATACCAGAGCAATGTAGGACGCTGAATTCGTCCGAATGGCAGTGTACAGCATAAGAGTCAGAGCTGTCTCGGCCAAACTTAACCAAACATAACCTAAGGAATCGTAATATATCTAAACCTAACGTGCCGAGAGCATTATTCCTGGCGTCCACGGAGACAAGCAGAACATATTAGAGGAGAGTAGGGCGCAGGAACCCTCCGAAAAGAAGTGTACCGCGCAATGGTCGCAGGTATGCTAACCTAACCTTACCAAACGAAACACAACAAATCGTAGCATGTCTCAGACTAACGTGCCGAGGCCAATACTTCTGGCCTCCACATAGCCAAGCAGAATATAATAGAGCACAGTTGAGCGCAGTAATTCACCGAATAGCAGTGTACAGCACAAGCGTCAAAGCCAGCCAGATCAAACTTGGCCTACACTTACCGAAGAAATTGTCACGGAACTCAGCCAATCGTGTCGCCAACACCATTGCTGGCCGCCCAGCGCCAAGCAGAGCATGTTAGAGTACAGTAGAGCGCAGAAATCCACAGAATATCAGTGTACAGCACAAAAGCCGAAGCTAATCTGTCCCAACATGTCCAAACGTGAACTAACCAAGCGTTGCCTAACTCAACCTAGCGTGCCGAGAATGCCACTGCTGTCCTCCTCAGCGCCAAGCGCAGCTTATTATAGCACAGTGGAGGGCAGAAATCCACGGAATAGCAGTGTACTGCGCAAAAGTCAGAGACATTCAGAAAAAACTTAGCCTAACCTAACATAACCGAACCTGATGTACCTCAACCAAACGCGCTACGGCCGCTATTGCTGGCATCCACAGAGACATGCAGATGCCCGTAGAGGAATGCAGAGCGCAAGTATCTACCGAATAGCATTGTATAGCACGAAAGTCAAACCTATCCTAACCAAGTTTTTCCTAACCTGGCCATGCCATGCGTCATATAACCCAACCCAGAGTGCGGAGACCACTATTGCTGGCCATCATGGAGCCATGCAGAACATACTAGTGCGCTGTAGAGCGCAGAAACCCACCGAATATCAGCGTGTAGCACTCAAGTCTAAGTTGCCATATTGTAACATAGCCAAACTTATCTTAACCATACGTAAGATAACTCAACCTAACGTGCCGAGAGCACTATTGCCGGCCTACCCAGAGCCAATCAGGGCATATGAGCGCACAGCAGAACGCAGAAATCGACGGAATAACAGTTTGCAGCACAAAAGCCAGAGCTATCCCATCCTAACCTAACCAAACGTAACATAAACTGACGTAACGCAACCCAAACCTTCGTGCCGCGACAGATCTTGCATGCCACACGAGTGCTAAGCAGAGTATAGCAGTGCCATGTAGAGCGCCGAAAGTGCCCGAATGGCAGCCTATAGCTCAAAAGTCAAATATATCCTAACCAAGCCTAACCAAACCTGACATAACCAAGATTAGCATAACTTATCCTAACGTGCCGGCACTTTTCCTGACGACCGCAGAGACGAGCGCAGTGCGATAGCCAACAGAAGAACGCTGAAGTCCTTATGATAGCAGTGAGTTGCACAAAAGTCAAAGCCATCCCAGCGTAACGAAACGTAACCTAGCCTAACCAAACGTAATCGAGAACAACATAACTTGCGGGGACCACTACTGCTGGCCTCCCGAGGTTCCAGCATAGTATAGTGGTGAAATATATAGCGCAGGGATATACCGAATGGCACCGTATAGCACAAAAGTCATAGCCATACTATCCTAACATAGCCAAACCTAACGTAGCCAAACGCAACCGAACACAGAATAACGTGCCGAGACCAATACTGCTGGCAACCTCATGGCCAAGCAGAGTATACTAGAGCGCAGCAGAGGGCAGAAATCCACGGAATAGCAGCGTATAGCACAAAAGTAAAAGCCATCCTAACCACGCTTAGCCAAGCCTAACCAAATCATACGTAGCCTAACTGAAACTGACGTGCCTCGGCCACCGTTGCTGGCCAGCACAGAGACATGCAGATGCCAGTAGAGCAATGCAGCGCACAGATATCCAACGAATAGCAGAATATAGCACAAAGGTCAAAGCAATCAATTCCTAACCAAGCCAAACGTAACCAAACCGTACGCAGCCTGTCTCAACTTAACGTGACGAGACCACTATTACTGGCCTCGACAGCGCCAATGAGAGCACATTAGATTAGAGCAGGGCTCTGAAATCCACCGAATAGCAGTGCATAGCAGAAAAGTGGAAGCCATACAAACGAAGCCAAGGCTGACGTAACCTGACCAAACGTTTCCTATCTCAACCTAATGTGCCGAGAGCACTATTCCTGGCGTGCACAGAGACGTGCGGAGTGCGATAGCACACAGAAGGGAGAAGAAGTACACAGAATTGTAGTGCGTAGCACAAGAGTCAAAGCTGTCCTAACCAAACACAACGTATCCTAAATTAACCGAACTAAATATAACTCAAAGTAACGTGGGGCGACCACTATTTCTGGCATCCCGATAGTAGAGCAGAGCATAGTCGGGCAATCTAGAGCGCAGAATTCCACCGAAAGTCAATGTGTAGCGCAAAACTCTAAGCTGCCCTATTTTAACCTTACCAACCGTAACATAAACGAGTGCAGCGTAGCTCAGGCTATCGTGCCGAGACCAATGCTGCTGGCCGCCACATAGCGAAGCAGAATATACTAGAGCGCAGTAGAGAGTAGAAATCAACCGAATAACTGTGTAAGACGCGAAAGTTGAATCTGTCCATGCATATCCCAAGCTAACATAACGTTACCAAACGTAGCATAATTGATATCGGGACGTGACTACTACTACAGGCCTACCCAGGGATGAGCAGAATACACTAGAGCACAGTGTACCACAGATATCTGCCGCATTGGAGTGTAAAGGAGAGAAATAGAAGATATCCCAACCTAACCTGGCCTAACCTAACACAAACAAACGTAACCAATCCCAATCTTGCGCGCCTATACCACTATTGCTGTCCTCCCCATCGCCAATCAGGGCATATTACAGGCGAGTAGAATGCAGAGGTCCTTATGATGCCAGTGTATGTTACGAAAGTGAAAGATATACCAACCTATCCCTATCAAACGTAACCTAACCAGACGTAAGCTAACCCAACTATAAATAATTCTGGTACTCCCAGAGCAAAGCAGGGAATACTTGATCAGAGTAGAGCGCAGGAACCCACAGAATAGGAGTGCACAGCACAAGAGTCAAAGCTATCCCAGCCTAACATGAACAAACATAGTTATACCGAACGTTACTTATCTCAACCTAACGTGTCTAGACCACTGTTGCTCATCTCTGCAGAGCAAAGCAGAATATATCAGAGCTATGAAGAGCGCAAGAGTCCGCCGAATAGCAGTATACAGCGCAAAAGTCAAAATTATCCTATCCCAACGTAATCAAACGTAACATTCCCGAACGTAACGTAACTCAACCTGACGTGCCTACACCACAATTGCTGGCCTCCCGAGGGACAACTAGAGTATACCAGAGCACAGTACAGCGTAGTAATCCACTCAATTGTAATGTGTCGCGCAAGAGTCGAAGATAACCTAACCTAACCTGTCCTAACCTTACCTAACCGAACGTAGCCCAATTAAACACAACGTGCCGAAAATACAATTGCTGGAATCCCCAGAACCAAGCGGAGCATATTGGAGGGGGTGCAGCGTAGAAATTCACAGAAAAGCGGTGCACATCACTAATGTCAAATACACCCTAACCAGACATGACCTAACGCAACCTAACCAAACGCAACCTAATTCAACCTATCGTGCCGCGACCGCCATTGCTGGCCTCCCCAGGGTCGAGTGGGATATAGGACGCTACGAAGAGTGCAGAGATCTAACGAATAGCAGTGTATAGCACGGAAGTCAAAGCCATCATATGCAACACCGGACCTAACCTTATCCAACCAAACGTAGAACATGTATTCATAACAGGCCGTGGACTCCATTTCTGGCCTCCCCAGAGCAAAGCAGGGCATATTAGAGCACAGTAGAGCGCAGAAGTCCACCGAATTGCAGTGAACAGCACAGAAGTTAAAGCTATCCTTGCAAAACCTAGCACTACCCTACCTAACCGAACGCACCCTGACACATCGTTGTGTGCAGAGGCCACTATTGCTGGCCATCCCAGATCCAAGCTGAAAGCATTATAGCGCTGAGTGCCGCAGGAACCAGAATAATGGCAGACTATGGCACTAAAGTCAGTGTTATCCTCTCCTAACCTAGCCAAAAGTAACATAACCAAGCGCAGACTAACTCAACGTAACGCGCCGCGACAGCTATTGCTGGCCTTCCCAGAGCCAAGCTGAAATCACTAAAGCACTATATGGAGCAGAAATCCTCCTAATAGTAGAATATAGCACTGAAGTCAAGGCGATCCTCACATAAACGAGCCAACAGTAACATAGCCAAACATAACTCAACACAACCTAACGTGCCGCGGCCGCTGTTGCTGTCCTCCACAGAGTCAAGCGGAACACATTAGTCGAGAGTGGAACGCAGAATCCATATAATCGCAGAGCACATCAGGAAAGTCGAAGCTACCCAGACCTAACCCAAACAAACGGAGTATAACCAAACGTAGCACAAATCAGCCTAACGTGCCGAGACCGCTATTGTTGCCCCCCCCCCCAGAGCCAAGAATGACACACTATAGCACAGTAGAGACCAGAGATCCTCCGCATAGCAGTGCACAGCGCTAAAGTTAAAGATATCCTGTCCTAACTTATCCCGAACCAACCTAACCGAACGCAACCTGACCCGACGTAACATCCAGAGGGCACGTCTTTTCGCCTTCCCATAGACATGCTGAAAGCATCAGAGCATAGTAGGGCGCAGAAATCCACCTTATAGCAGACAATAGCACCAAAAGTCGGAGCCATCCTCCACAGAAATAGCAGCCGTAACGAAACAAAGCATAACCTATCTCAACCTAACTTGCCGCGACCACTTTTACTGGCCTCCCGAGTGCCACGCAGAACACATTAGTGGAGAGCAGGACGCAAAAATGCTTAGAATCGTAGCGTACATTAGAAAAGTAAAAGCTGCCAAAACCTAACCCAAACGGAGGGACCATAGGAAAATATAGACTGACTCAACTAAACGTGTCGATACCGCTATTGTTGCTATCCCCAGAGCCCCGCAGGGCATACCAGAGCGCAGTAGTGCGTAGAAATCCACCGAAGTGCGGTGTACAGCAGAAAAGTTTAAGCTATCCTGACCAAACATTTCCCAACCCAAACTTACCAGACGTAACCATCATTCAGCATAACATGCCGAGACAATTATTGCTGGCTTTCCCAGGGCCAAGCTGAAAATATTAACGTACTGTAGTGCGCAGAAATCCTCCTAACTGCAGGCTATACCACTAAAGTCAGAGCTACCCTAACCTAACCTAGCCATCCTTAACATGACCTAGCGTATCATAACTGAACCTGACGTGCCGAGACCGCTATTGTTGCACTCCCCAGAGACAAGCTGTACATATTACAGCTCAGCAGACCGCAGAAGACATCCGAATATCAGCATACAGCATAGAAGTTAAAGATATCCTGACCTAACTTACCCTAACCTAAATTAACCGAGCGTACCATGACTCAACATATCGTGCCGAGACCGCTATTTTCAGCCTCCACAGGACCAAGCTGAAAACATTAAAGCACTCTAGGGAGCGGAAATGCACCTAATGGCAGACTATGGTACTAAAGTCAAAGCTATCCTCTCCTGACCACGCCAAACGCAACATAACCAAGCGTAACTTAGCACAACCTATTGTGCCACGACCACTATTGCTGGCCACACGAGAGCAAAGCAGAGTATAGCAGAGCAACATAGAACGCCGAAATCGACAGAATAGGAATGTATAGCACAGAATTCAAAGCTATCCCAATCAAACATAGCTAAACCTGGACTAACCAAGCGTAACATAACACAAACTTCCCACCCGCTACCACTCCTCCTGGCCCCCCATAGGCAAGCAGAATGTAGTAGAGCACAGTATATTACAGAAATCCACCGAATAACAGAGTATGGCACGAAAGTCAAGGCTATCATTACCAAACGTAACCTAACCTAACCTGACCAAACGTAACCTAATACAACCTGACGTGTCAGGACCACTATCTCACGCCTCCCCGGAGTCGGTCACAGTATAGTAGAGCAACGTAGAGCGCAGAAATCCACAGAATAGCAGTGTATAGCACAAAAGTCGAAGTTGTCCTAACCAAACGTGACCTGACGTAACTTAACGCAACGAAGCATAACGCAGTCTAAGGTGGCACGAGCGCTACTGCTCGCGTCCGCAGAGTATAGCGGAGTGAAGTAGAATAATGTGGACAGCGGAGATCCTATGAATCGTAGTGTACAGCACAGAAGTCAAAGATACCTTAACCAATCCTCCCTAGCCTAACACAGCGAACCGTAACCTAACTCAACTTAACGTGCCGAGACTACTATTGCAGGCCCCCGCAGCACCAAGCAGAACATATTAGAGCACAGTAGAGCGCACAAATCTACCGAATAGCAGCGTATGGCGTAAAAGGCTAAGCGATTCTATCCTAACCTAACCAATCGGAGCACAGGCAGACGAAGCGAAGCTCAACCTAATGTGCCGAGACCAGTATTGCTGGCCTCCCCAGATCCAAGCAGAATATACTAGAGCACCCCAGGGCGTCGAAGAGCACCGAATTGCAGTGTATAGCACAAAAGACAAACACAATTTGGCCTATCCTGGCCACACCTAACCAACCCAAACTTATTGTAACTAAACGTGACGAGGCGCGACCACCAATGCTGCCCTCCACATAGACCAGCAGAATATAAAAGAGCATCGTGGAGTGCATAAATCCACCGCATTGCCGTCAATAACAGAAAATTCGCAGACACCCAGGCCTAACCTAACCGAACCTAACCTAAGCTAGCCAAACGTATCCTAACTCGAACTGACTGGCCACGGGCACTATTGTCCGGCTCCCCAGAGTCGAGCTGAGTATAGTAGAGCATCGTCGATCGCAGAAATCGACCATATATCAGTGTACAGCACAAGAAACAAAGAAATCCTTACCGAGCCTTCCTAACCCAACCAAACGTAACGTAACCTAACTCAACCTAACGCGCTTAAACCACCATTACTGGCCATTCCAGAGCCAAGCAGAGCATATCAGAGCGCATTAGAGCGCAGAAATCCACGGAAG
The DNA here is from genome assembly GCF_001483705.2 of Eufriesea mexicana. Lineage (NCBI taxonomy): Eukaryota > Metazoa > Arthropoda > Insecta > Hymenoptera > Apidae > Eufriesea > Eufriesea mexicana. The sequence goes on along the minus strand of NW_016995967.1, from coordinate 6,541 downwards.
AGCAGCGTATGGCACAAAAGGCAAAGTAGCCCATCTTAACCCAGCGAAACGTGACATATCCGAACGTAGTCTAGTAAAGAATAACGTTACGGAACCACTAGTCCTGGCATCGTCAGAAGCAAGCATAATAAATAGAGCACAGTAGATAGCAGAATCCCGACGCATTGCAGTGAATGGCACAAATGTCGATGGTATCTTGACCAACCAGACATAACCTAACATAACCAAGCGTAGCATAGCTCACCGCAGCGTGCGCGACCACGGCGCCTGCCCTCCCAAGGGCCAGCAGAATGTAGTAGAGCACAGTCGATTACAGAAGTCCAACGAATAACTTTGTATAGCACGAAAGTCGAAGCAAAACTAATCAAACATAGCCTAACCTAAACAAACCAATCGTAATATAACTCAACATAACGTGCCGCTGCCTCAATTGCTCGCCTCCCCAGAGTCGAGTAAAGTATACTGGAACAATGTAGGGAGCGGAAATCCAGAGAATAGACGTGTATAGCACGAAAGTCGTAGATATCCTGGCCAAACCTGACCTCACCTAACTTAAAGAACGTAGCATAGCAGAACACAGCTTGCCACGACCACTGCTCCTGGCCTTCCTGGAGCCAAGCAGAATATAGTAGAGCACAGTATATCACATAAATACACCCATAAACAGAATATAGCACGAAAGTTAAAGCTACACCAACCGAGCATTACCAAACCTAACCCAACCCGTCGTGTCACGGCCAGAATTGCCAGCCTTCCGAGAGTCGGGCAGAGTATAGTAGGGCAACGTAGAACGCAGGAATCCACCAGATAGCAGTGTATAGCACAAAAGTCAAAGATATCCTAACGTAACCTGACCTAATCCAGCATAACCGAACGCAGCGTAGCCCAAAGTAACGAGCTGCGGCCACTGCTTCCGGCCACCTCTGAGCCAAGATGGGTGTATCAGATCACAGGAGATCACAGAAACACACCGAATAGCGATCTATGGCACAAAAGTCAGGGTAGCCTATCGTAACCCAGTCAAACGTAACATAACCAAGCGCAACATAACTCAGCCTAACATGACGAAACCACAATTGCTGGCCTCCACAAAGACAAGCAGAATGCACTAGAGCACAGTCGTGCGCAGGAACCCTCCTCATTGCAGTGAATAGAATAGTGGTCAAAGATGTCCCAACCAAACCTTACCCAACCTA
>NW_016995967.1:0-824 GCF_001483705.2 Eufriesea mexicana | reverse complement strand
CACAAAAGCCAAAGCTACCCTCACCCAAAATTAACCTAACTTAGCCTATCCGAACGTAATCTAACCCATCCTAACGTGCCGCGGACACTATTACTCGCCTCCCCAGAATCGAACAGAGTATAATTGGGGAATGTAGAGCGCACAAATCCACCGTAGAGCAGTGTGCAGCACAAATGTCAAAGAAATAGAAACCAAGCCTTACTAACCTAACCTAGCGAACCGAAACCAAACTCAACCTGACACGCCGAGTCCACCGATACTGGACACCCAAGAGCCGAACTGGACATATTAGAGCACAGTACAGGGCAAAGTTCAACCGAATAGCTGTGTGTGGCACAAAAGTCTAATCCACTCTATCCCAACTTGACCAAACGTAGCATAAGCAAACGTAGTACAACTGAACCTATCGTGTCGAGACCACTATTGCCGGAATGCCCAGAGCCATGCAGAATATACCAGAGCACAGTAGAGCGCAGAAATCCACCGCAATTCAGTGTAGAGCACGAAAGTCAAACATATCCCTACCCTTTCTCTCTTCTTCAGGTGGTACATAATGCAAATTGTCGTGCCGAGGCTACTATTACTGGACACCCCAAAGCCTAACAGGAAATATTAACGCGCAGTACAACGCAGGAATCGACCGGACGGCTGCGAATTGCACAAAAGGCTAAGCTATTCTGCACTAACGTAACAAAACGTATCATATGCAAACGTTGCATAACTAATCCTAACGTGCCGTGACCACTATTGCTCCCATTCCCTGAGTCGGGCGGAGTATAATAGAGCTATGCAGAGGGCGGTGAAACTCCGAATAGCAGTGCATA
>NW_016995966.1:418-651 GCF_001483705.2 Eufriesea mexicana | reverse complement strand
CTTCCTATGGGCATCTGCGCTCTACTCTACTGTTATGTGTATTGCTGGGCGGTGGGCAGGCCAACAATAGTGGTCCAGGCTCATTGGGTTCGATTAGCTTGCTTTCGGATATGTTACGTTTTGTCAGCTTAGGATAGGTAAACTTCAACTTCTGTGGTGTACACTGCTACACGATGGATTTCTGCGACCTACTATGCTCTGGGGCCAGTAATAGTAGTCTCGGAACTTCAATT
>NW_016995966.1:0-227 GCF_001483705.2 Eufriesea mexicana | reverse complement strand
AGCACGGGTTACGATTGGATAGCTTTGACCTTTCTGCAACACACTGCCTTCCTATTGACTTCTGCACCCCATTCTCCCGAAATATGTTCTGCTTGACGGTGGGGAGGCCAGCAACACTGGCCTGGGCACGTTAGGTTGGGTTATGTAACATTTGGGTATGCTATAATTGCGAGGTTAGGACAGGATAGCTTAGATTTTTGTGGTATACACTGCTATTCTATTCACTT
>NW_016995965.1:0-878 GCF_001483705.2 Eufriesea mexicana | reverse complement strand
CTGCCGTAAACGAGGATTCTAAGGGTTTCAGCGCTCTACTCTCCCCTAACATGTTCTGCTTGCATCTGGGGTAGCCAGCAATAGCGGTGGTGGCGCTTTATGTCGTGTTTGGTTAGGTTCGTCCATGATATGCTTCGTTCGGTTAGGATAGGCTATCGTCTATTCTTGTGCATTATACTCCCATTCGGTGGACTTCTGCGCTCCACGTTGCTCTACTATATCCCACTCGACACTTGGGAGGCTGTCCATTGCGGTCGTGGCACAATAGGTTGAGTTAGGTAACGTCCGGTTAAGTTAGGCTAGGTTAGGTGTGGCTACGAAGGCTTTGACTTTTGAGCTATACTCTGCTATTCGGCCAATTCCTGCGCTCTACTGTGCTCTAATATACTCTTTTTGGCTCTGGGGATGCTAGCAATGGTGGTCTCGGCACGTTTGGCTGAGTTCGGTTTCGTTCTGTGAGGTTACTTCCGTTTGGATTAGGTTTGGATACCATTGATTTCCTTGGTATAGACCGTTGATCGGTGGATTTCTGCGCTTTACTGTGCTCTACCATACTCCGCACGACACTGGGGAGGCCAGCAATAGTGGTCGCAACAAGTTAAGTTTTATGTATGTTACGATAGGTTAGGTTAGGAGAGTGTAGCTTTTACTTTTGTGCTATACACTGCTATTCGGTTAGAATCGATGCACCGCCGTGATCTGGTATGTTCAGCCTGAAACTGGGAAAGACAGCATGTGTGTCCTTGGCACTCTACGCCTTGTCAGGCAGCACTTGGTTTTGTTAGGTTAGATCAGGTTAGGTATGGATGTCTTTGACCTTTGTGTTATACACCGAAATTCCTCAGTGGTCTGTGATCTACTATGCTGTAGTACATTCT
>NW_016995964.1:0-698 GCF_001483705.2 Eufriesea mexicana | reverse complement strand
GACGTCTGTGCTATACATTGCAATGCGGTGAATCTCTGCTTTCTATTGTACTCTAATATGTTCCGCTTGGCTCTGGGGAGTCTAGAAATATCTGTCCATCACGTTATGTTGAGTTACACTGCGTTTAGGTAGGTTAGGATATGACAGGTTAGGACAATGTTATCTTTCACTTTTGTGCTTTGCGCGGAGATTCGGAGGATTTTAGCTCCCTACTGTGCTCTAGTATATTCCGCCTGCATCTGGGAAGGCCAGAAATAGCGGTCGCGTTGCGTAATATTGAGTTAGGTTACGTTTGGTTACGTTCGGAGAGGATAGATTTGACTTTTGTGCTATACATTGCTATTCGGTGGATTTCCACACTCCACTGTGGTCTAATATGCTATGCTTGTCTCTGTGGTGGCCAGAAACTGTGGTCTCGGCACGTCAGTATGAGTAAGAATACGTCTCGTTAGGTTAGGTTGGGATGATCTGGTTAGGATTTCCCTTTTTGTGCTATGCACAACTGTTCGTTGGCTATATGCGATCTACATTGCTCTACCACATTCTGCTCGACTCTGGGGTGGAGGGGAATGGTGCTTGTCGCACGTTACGTTGAGTTAGGTCATGTTTGGTTAGCTTAGGTTACGTTAGGTTTCGCTAGTGTGGGCATGACTTTCGTGCTGTAGGCTGCTATTCGGTGGATTCTTGTGATCTACAGT
>NW_016995963.1:0-475 GCF_001483705.2 Eufriesea mexicana | reverse complement strand
CCAGAAACTGTTTTCTTGGTACGTTAGTTTGAGGATGTTTACGATTCGTTGGATTAGGCTAAGTAGGTTTGGTCAGCATTTCTTTGCCTTTTGCGCTATACACTGTTTTTTCGGAGGATTTCCACGTTCCGCATTGCTATACTATACACAAATCGACTCTGGGGATGCGAGCAACTGGTTGCGGCAAGATAGTTTGAGATAGGCAACGTTTGGCCCTGTTACGTTCGGTGAGGTTATGATAGGGTAGCTCAGACTTTTGCGCTATACCTTGCTTTCCACGGATTTCTGCGCTCTACTGTGTTCTAATATTTCTTGCTTGGTTCTGGGGAAACTAGCAATAGTGCTTACGGAAGTATAGGTCGTGTTACATTATGTTTGGTTAGGTTAGGGTTGGCAAGGTTAGGTTAGGTTGGGTTAGGTTAGGTTTTCTTTGACTTTCGTGCTATACACTGCTGCTCGGAGGATACCTGCTCTC
>NW_016995962.1:0-386 GCF_001483705.2 Eufriesea mexicana | reverse complement strand
GTGGCAAGGCCAGCAATAGAGGTCCGGGCACGTCATGATGATACATGTTACGTTCGGTTAGGACGCGTCAGGCTAAGTTTGGTTGGGAGAGCTTAAACTTTTGTTGTGTAAACAGCTATTCGGTAGATTTCTGCGCTGTACTGTGCTCTAGCATGTTCTGCTTGGCACGGGGGGAGGGCAAAAATGGCGGTCACGGCACGTTGGGATGAGTCATGCTACGTTTGTTTATGCTCTATTTGTTTGTGTTAGGCTTGTGTAGCTTTGGCTTTTCTCATGTACACTGCGATTATATGGTTTTCTTCGTTCTACTCCACACTAACGTGTTCCGGTTGAGTCTGGGTGTGATGGCAATAGCGGTCGCGGCACGATAGGTTGCGTTAGGGTAC
>NW_016995961.1:0-618 GCF_001483705.2 Eufriesea mexicana | reverse complement strand
CAGTAGCGGTCTCGTCAAGTTAGCTTGAGTTATGTTACGTTTTTCTATGTTAGGGTAGGCTGCATTGACTTTCGTGCTTATCACTGCTGTTCGGTGTATATCTGCTCTCTAATGATCACTAATATGCTCTGATTGGCTCTCAAGATGCCAGAAACATTGGTCCCATCACGCTATGATGAGTTACACTACGCTTTCATAGGTTAGGTTAGGTAAATTCAGGTAAGGATATGTTTGACTTCTCCGCTATACACTGCGTTTCGGTGGATTTCTGCGCCCCGCTGTGCTCTATTGTACCTCGTGTGGCACTGGGGGGATAGCAATGATGGTCGTGACGCGTTACGTTGAGATAAGCTACTTTCGGTTAAGTTACGTTTGTCCGGGTTAGGTTTGGATAGCTATGAATTTTTTGCTTTACACTGCGATTCTATGGTTTTCTGCTCCTCTGGTATGTTCTGCTCAGCTTCCGGGAGGCCAGCAAGTGTGCCCTCGGCACGATAGGCTGAGCTCTGTTACGGTCGGTTTTGTTACGTTTGGTATATTTGGGATAGGGTAGCCGGAATTTTGTGCTATGCCCAGCGGTTCTATGGATTTCTTCGATCTGCTCTCCTCTCACGCGTT
>NW_016995960.1:0-539 GCF_001483705.2 Eufriesea mexicana | reverse complement strand
ATAACCAATCTTTACCTATTCGAACCTAATCTGACGTAACGTAACCTTACCTAACATGAACTGGACTGACCGAACCTGACCGAACCTAACCTAACCTAACCTAACCAAAGCTGACTTGGCCTAGCCGGGCGTAACATGACCTCGCCTAACCTAACCTATCCTAACCTTGCCTAACGTAACCTAACCTAACGTAACCTAACCTAACCTCACCTAACCCGACCTAACCTGACCGAACCCAACTTAACCCGACCTAACCTAACCTATCCCTCGAACCTAACCTAACGTAACCTAATCTAACCTAACCTAACATAAACTGACGTGACCTGACCAGACCGAACCTAACCTAACCTAACCTGATCTAACCTAACCTAACCAAACTTGACCTGGCGTAACCCGGCGTAACATGGCATCACTTAACCTAACCTAACCCAACGTAACCTAACCTAACCTAACCTCACAAAATCTAACGTAACCCACATAACCAATCTTTACCTATTCGAACCTAATCTGACGTGACGTAACCTAACCTAACATGAACT
>NW_016995959.1:0-535 GCF_001483705.2 Eufriesea mexicana | reverse complement strand
CATTCGTCTATCCGTACGACAATCCATCCACACTTCCAACCATCCATATAGCCATCCATCCATCCATACATCCATACTTCCATACATCCATCCATCCATACAACCATCGTTCCATACATCCATCCGTCCATACATCCACCCATCCAGACATCGACCTATCCATACATCCATCCATCCATACATCAACCCAACAATCCATCCAGCCATCCACACGTTCATACATACATCAATACATACATCCATACATACACACATACTGACATTTATAAAAGCATCCATACATACATCCATGCATACATCCATACATCCATCCATCCATACACCAATCCACCAGTCCATCCATCTATCCATCCATACATCCATACACCCATAAATCCATACATACATACATGCATGCATGCATACAATCTTACTTCGATACATTCATACAGACATACACCCATACATACAAAAATCCATACATTCATACATACATACATCCACACACCCATACATCCATCCTTCCACACACCCATGCATCCATACACACATTAAC
>NW_016995958.1:434-649 GCF_001483705.2 Eufriesea mexicana | reverse complement strand
AAGGCGTTATGCCATCTACTCACCATTCTATAACAGGTTACTGATTTTGAATAGACATATTCTGTGGCAAGTGGATGGCTGCAATTGCCATTGGTTGAAGACGTTAGGCGACCTATTCACCAACCTATAACGGATTATATACTTTGAACAGACCTATTCTCTGGCAATTAGATGGCTGTACTTGCCATTGGATTGAAGGCGATAGGCGATGTATT
>NW_016995958.1:0-299 GCF_001483705.2 Eufriesea mexicana | reverse complement strand
AAGCTACAACGGATTACAGATTTTGAATAGACCTATCCTCTGGCAAGTAGATGGCCGTACTTGCCATTGGATTGAAGGCGTTAGGCGTTTATACACCACGATATAACAAATTATAGATTTTGAACAGACCTATTCCCAGGCAAGTAGGTGGCTGTTCTTGCCATTGGATGAACGCGATAGGCGATCTAATCACCAAGCTATGGCAGGTTATAGGTTCTGAATAGACTTATTCTCTAGCAAGTAGATGGCTGTACTTGCCATTGGATTGAACGCGTCAGGCGATCTATTTACCAAGCTAT
>NW_016995957.1:1455-2296 GCF_001483705.2 Eufriesea mexicana | reverse complement strand
GCGTCTATGGAAGGGCTTATGTATGGATGCATGTATGGATGGATGTATGGAGTCGTGTACGGAAGTATGTATGAATATTACTATGGATGTATGTATGGCTGTGTGTATGGATGTATGTATGGATGGATGTCGGAACGGATGGTTGGAAGTGTGGATGGGTTGAGGTACGGATGGCCGAATGAACGGATGTATGGATGTATGGATTTATATATGAATGGATCTATGGATGGATGGATGTATCGAAGGACGGAGGTACGAATGGATGGATTTATGGATATATGGATGCTGGATGCATGGCTGTATGGATGGATAGAGGTAGGGATGAATGGATGTATGGATGGATGGATGTATGGAAGGATGGATGTATGGATGGGTGGCTGTATCGATAAATGGATGTATTGATGGATAGAGGTTTGGATGGACGGATCTACTGATGTATGGATGAATGGATGTATGGATGGAAGGATGTATGGTTAGCTGGATTTATGGATGGGTGTATGGATGGATGGATGTATGGATGCGTTAGTGGAATGGCGAATGTGCGGGTGTATGCATGGGCGGATGTATGAATGTATGTATGGATGTATGCACGGATGTATCTATGCATGTATGTATGGATGAGTGTATGGGTGTATGTACGGATCTGTGGATGTATGTATGGATGTATGTATGGATGGATGAGTGAATGGGTGGATGGATTTATGGATGTGTGGGTGTGTGGGTAAACGGATGTATGTATATATGTATGTATGTATGTATGTATGTTTGAATGTATGGACGTATTTGAGTTATGTATGTATGGATGTAAGCATGTATGGATGTCCGGATGTACGCATGTATG
>NW_016995957.1:0-950 GCF_001483705.2 Eufriesea mexicana | reverse complement strand
AAGGATGGATGTTTGAATGTATAGATGTATTTGAGTTATGTATGTACGGATGTATGTATGTATGGATGTATGGATGTGCGAATGTAAGGATGTACGGATGCACGGATGTATGGATGTGTGGGTGGATGAATGGACGTGTGGATGGACGGAAGGACGGATGTATGTATGGATGTTTGTACGGATGAATGGAAGGATGTATTCATGGATGTATGTATGGATGTTTGTATTTATGTACATATGGATGTATGAATGGATGTATGTATGGATGGATGAGTGTATGGGTGGATGGATTTATGGATGTATGGGTGTGCGGATGGATGGATGTATGGATGGATGGATGTATGGATGTATGCATGTATGGATGTATGCATGCATGCTTGTATGTATGTATGAATGTATGGATATAAGAATGTATGTATGCATGCATGTTTGGATGTATGGATGTATGGATGTATGGATGTATGTGTGGATGTGTGGATGCATGTATGTATGTCTGTATGGATGGATAGATTTATGGATTGGTGGACGTATGGATGGATGGGCGTATGGAAGGGTGGAAGCACCGATGGATGTATGTATGGATGGATGGCTGTATGGACGGATGGATGTATGCATTTATGTATGTATGGATGTTTGAATGGATCTATGTATATATGTATATATGGGTGTATGCAAGGACGTATGTATGGATGTATGTATGGACGAATGTATTGGTGTATGTATGGGTGCATGTCTTGATGTATGTGTGGATGTATGGATGGATGGATGGATGGAAGGGTGGATTGTTGTATGGACGTATGGATGGATGGATGTATGGAAGGATGAATGTATGGATGGGTGGCTGTATCGATAATTGGATATATGGATGGATAGAGGTATGGATGGAGAGATCTACTGATGTATGGATGTATGGATGTATATATGAATGGATGTATGTATGGATGGATGTA
>NW_016995956.1:0-558 GCF_001483705.2 Eufriesea mexicana | reverse complement strand
ATTTTCCATCCAGATTCTATAGGATTGCAGTGACTACAGTACGCCAGTTGGACCTTTCCTCCCTCTATATGCAAGAAAGTTATCTCACCAGGATATAAGTCGAAAATGTCAATAAAATTTTATTTTCCAGACAGATTCCATAGCATTGCAATGGCTATACCACGGCAATAGGATATTTCTTCCTTAATTATGCAAGAAAGTCAGCTCACCACGATATTCGTCGAAAATGTCAATAAAATTTAATTTTCCAGCCAGGTTCAATTTTTTAGAATTGCGGTGACTATAGTACGCCAGTTGGACCTTTCCTCCTTCTATATGCAAGAAAGTTAGCTCACCACGATATTAGTCGAAAATGACAATAAAATTGAATTTTCCAACCAGATTCTGTAGCATCGCAATGACTATAGCGCGTCAGTAGAACCTTTCCCCCTCATATATACAAGAAAGCTAGGTCACCACAATATTAGCCGAAAATGTAAATAAAATTTAATTTTTCAGACATATTCTATAACATTGCAATGGCTATAGCACGCCAATAGGATATTTCTTCCTTAATTA
>NW_016995955.1:0-519 GCF_001483705.2 Eufriesea mexicana | reverse complement strand
ATACCTTACACAACCTGACCTAACCTAACGTAAACAAACGTAGCCTAACTCAACATAAGGTGCCGCAACCGCCATTTATAGCCTGCGAGGAACCAAGCAGAGAATACTGAGGCACATTAGAGCGCAGAAATCCAACAAATTGCAGTGTACATGAAAAAAGTCGAAGTAGCATATCCGAACCTAACCATACGTGACGTATGCAAACGTTACTTACCTAAGCCTTACGTGACGAGACCACAACTGCTGGCCTCCGGAGAGACAAGCAGAATGTACTACAGCACGGTAGTAGTCAGAAATCCACTGCAATGCTGTGGATAGCACAAAAGTCGAGGATATCCTAATCTAACATGACCAAACCTGACCGACGAAACACAGTGTAACTCAGCAAAACGTGAAGAGACAAATATTGCGGGACTCCTCAGGGTCAAGCGGAAAATATTACAGCACAGTAGAATCCAGAAATCCACCGAATAGCAGTGTATAGCACAAAAGCCGAAGTAGCCCTTCCTAACCTAGCCA
>NW_016995954.1:0-623 GCF_001483705.2 Eufriesea mexicana | reverse complement strand
TGAATTTTCCAGCCAGATTCTATAGCATTGCAATGGCTATAGCACGCCAATAGGATCTTCCCCACTTATTTATGCAAGAAAGTTAGGTCACCACGATATTTGCCGAAAATGTCAATAAAATTGATTTTTCCACACAGATTCTATAGCATCGCCATGACAATAGCACGGCAGTAGAATCTTTCCACCTTATATATGCAAGAAAGTTAGGTCACCACGATATTTGCCGAAAATGTCAATAAAATTGATTTTTCCACACAGATTCTATAGTATCGCCATGACAATAGCACGGCAGTAGAATCTTTCCACCTTATATATGCAAGAAAGTTAGGTCACCACGATATTTGCCGAAAATGTCAATAAAATTGATTTTTCCACACAGATTCTATAGTATCGCCATGACAATAGCACGGCAGTAGAATCTTTCCACCTTATATATGCAAGAAAGTTAGGTCACACCGATATTAGTCTAAAATCTCAATAAAATTTTGTTTGCCAGCCGGATTTTATAACATTGCAAGAGCTGTAGAACGCCGATAGAATCTTCCCGCCGTATTTATGCGAGAAAGTTAGGTCACCACCACATTAGTCGAAAATGTGAAGAAAATTATATTTTCCAGCACGAT
>NW_016995953.1:0-1300 GCF_001483705.2 Eufriesea mexicana | reverse complement strand
ATAATCTGGCAGGAAAATTCAATTTTATTGACGTTTTCGGACAATATCGTGGTGAGCTGACCTACTTGCATATATAAGGATGAAAGATTCTATTGGCGTGTTATAGCCATTGCAATGATATATAATCTGGCTGGAGAACTTAAAGATTCTATTGGCGTGTTATAGCCATTGCAATGATATATAATCTGGCTGGAGAACTAAATTTTATTAACACTATCTTCTAATATCTTGGTGAGCTATCTTTCTTGCCTTAATAAGGAAGAAAGGTAATATTGGCGTCCTATAGCTATTGCGTTGCTATAGAATCTGGCTGGAAAATCCAATTTTAGTAACATTTCCTCCCAATATCGTGGTAAGCAAACTTTCCTGCATAAATAAGGAGGAAAAATTCCGTTGGCGTGCTACAGCCGTTGCAGTGCTATAGTATCTAGCTGGAAAATATAATTATATAGACAGTTTCGACTATTGTCGTGGTGAGCTAACTTTCTTGCATAAATTAGGAGGATAGATTTTATTTGCGTGCAATAACAGTTGCAGTGCTATAGAATCAGGCTGGAAAAATCAATCCTATTGATATTTTCGACTTATACTGTTGTGAGCTAACTTTCTTGCATAAATAAGGAGCAAAGATTCTATTTGCGTGCAATACCTGTTGCTGTGATATAGAATCAGGGTGGAAAATATAATTTTAATGACATTTTCGACTGATATCGTGGTGAGCTAACTTCGTTGCATAGATAAGGAGAAAAGATTCTATTGGGGTACAGTAGCCATCGCAATGGCACAGAATCTGCATGGACAATTCAATTTTATTGACATTTTCAAATAATATCGTGGTGTGCTATCTTTCTTGCATAAATAAGGAGGAAAGATTCTATTGACGTGCTATAGCCATCGTAATGCTGTAGAACCTGTCTGGAACATTTATTTTTATTGACTTTTTCTGATCATTTTGTGGTGACCTAAGCTCCTTGCATAAATAGGAAGGAAATATTCTATTGGCGTGCTATCCCCATAGCAGTGCAATAGAATATGTCTGGAATACACAATTTTATAGACATTTTCGAATAATATCGTGGTGGGCTTACTTTCTTGCATTAATAAGGAAGAAAGATAATATTGGCGTCCTATAGCTATTGCGTTGCTATAGAATCTGGCTGGAAAATACGATTTTATTAACATTTTCTCCCAATATCGTGTGAGCTAACTTTTTTGCATAAATAATGAGGAAAGATTATATTTGCGCGCTATACCCGTTACAGTGCTATAGAAGCTGGATGGAAAATTCAATTTTATTGAC
>NW_016995952.1:0-350 GCF_001483705.2 Eufriesea mexicana | reverse complement strand
CTAACGTGCCGCGATCACAGTTACTTGCAACCCCAGGGCCAAGCAGATCATGCTAGTAGAACACAGAAATCTATACAATCGCATTGTACATCAGAAAATTCTAAACTACCTGTGCCTAACCCAAACCAACAGTGCCTAACCAAGCATAATTTAATTCAACGTAACGCGCTGCGACCAATTTTTCTGGACACCTAGGGCCACGCAGAGTATAGTATAGCACTCTAGTGCGCCAAAATGCACTGAATAACAGTGCATAGCATACAAGTCAAAGCTACCCTATACTAACTTAACCAAACGTGACATATACAAGCGCAACCGAACTCAGCCTAACGTGTCGAGATCACTACTGC
>NW_016995951.1:328-609 GCF_001483705.2 Eufriesea mexicana | reverse complement strand
TATTGCTTATTGAATAGGTCGCCCATCGCCTTCAATCCAATGGTAAGTACACACTTCTACTTGGCAGAAAATACGTTTATTCAAAGTCTATAGCCTGCAATAGCTTGGTGAATAGAACGAATAACGCCTTTAATCCAATGGCAAGTAGAGTCATCTACTTGCCAGAGGATTGGTCTATGCAAAATCTATTGCTTGTTATAGCTTGGTGAATAGATAACCTAACGCCTTCAATCCAATGGCAAGTACAGCCATCTACTTGCCAGAGAATAGGTCTATTCAAA
>NW_016995951.1:0-288 GCF_001483705.2 Eufriesea mexicana | reverse complement strand
CCTTCAATCCAATGGCAAGTGCAGCCGTCTACTTGCCAGAGAATAGGCCTATTCAAGATCTATAATCTGTTATTGCTTGGTGAATACATGGCCTAATGCCTTCAAACCGATGGCAAATACAGCCATCTACTTGCCAGAGAATTGGTCTATTCAAAAGCTATAACCAGTTATAGCTTGGCGAATAGATCGCCTAACGCCTTCATTCCAATGGCAAGTACAGCCGTACACTTGCCAGAGAATAGGCCCATTCAAGATCTATAATCTGTTATTGCTCGGTGGATACATGGC
>NW_016995950.1:0-1228 GCF_001483705.2 Eufriesea mexicana | reverse complement strand
AGCAAGTTACTTATTGCATCCGCCGATTCAGTACGGTAGCGGTTGCATTAATCTGTTCAATGACGATTTATGTTCTACAGCAGCTAATGAATTGCAAATAACAGATACACTATACCTCAAGAAATAAAAATTGGCATCACAGTTCTGTTCCATCATCACATTACTGTAGCCGTTGGAATGCATTTTCCGCTGGTGATGTGAATTCCAAAGCAATTCTGGAATAACAAATAATTAGTAAATGTATGACTAGAGACACATCCATCTGAAAGCACGGTACTTAGCACATCCACCAGCAGACAACTGCAGCCGATATATTAGTCTGTTCAATGATGATTCAAATTTTATAGCAATCCTAGAATGACAAAAGACGGATCCATTATCACTCGAGATATTAACAATTGACAACACAATACTGAGTAGAGTCATAATCACAGTATTGTGACGGTTGAATAATCTTGAACACTGATAATAACAGTTAGAAACCAATTCTAGAATAATCAATGTATACTACGGTCAAGGATAGAGATATTTGCTTTCGACAGTACGGCACTCCGTACATCTACCAGCCGAGCATAGATGCTTTCGGTTAATCTGTTCAATTATACCATAGATACCATAAGAATTCTAGAATGACTGAATGCAGATCGCTTATCCCTCGAGGTAATATCAATTGCAGCACAGTACTGAGTACAGCCATGGCCACATTAACGTAACGGTTGAATAACTTTGTTCACTGATTGTGCAAATTCCAAAGAAATTCTGGAACAGTCAATGCACAGTACGGTTATTGCTTGAGAGATTTCGAGTTGCCAGTACGATACATATTACAATAAGTCAATATTGATTCATGCCCTATTGCAATTCTAGTATGAAAAAGGACTGGCCCATTATCGCTCGAGAGGTTCATAACTGATGATACAGGGCTAATCACAGGCATCATCACGGTACCGTTTCCGTTGTACCGATTTGTTCACTGATGACTTAAATATCAGAGCAAATCTACAATAATCAATGTATAGGACTCTTATGACTTCGGATACCTTGAACTGACTTAGCAATTTTAGAGCAATCAATGGATATATCAGGCGTCTATAGTTATACTGATAAATGACGATACGATACTGAGTGTAGCCAACTAGACAGTATTATAGACTTTGAAATAATTGATTCGCTGATCGTCTAATATCTTCAGCAATTGTACAATGTTCAATGGATGTAGAATTTTCGC
>NW_016995949.1:0-558 GCF_001483705.2 Eufriesea mexicana | reverse complement strand
GGTATTCCGACCTAACCTGTCCAAACCAAACCTAACCTAACGTAACATAACTAAACATAAAGTGCCGCGACTAACCTTGCTGACCTCCGCAGAGACAAGCAGAGCATGCTAGGGCCACGTAGTGCGCAGAAATCCTCCGAGTAGCGGTGTGTAGCATGAAAGTCAAAGCTATACTCTGCTAACCAATTAACGAACGTATCCTATCTCAAACTAACGTGGCAAGAACACCATTACTGGCTTCCCCAGAGACAAGCAGAACGTACTAGAGCACAGTAGAGCGTACAATTCCGCCGAATGACAATGTATACCACGAAAGTCGAATATCTCCGTACCTGACCCAAACACACAAAACGTAACCAAACGTAACACAACTAAACCTATCGTGACGAGACCTATATTGCGGCCCTCCTCAGAGCCAAACAGAACATATTAGCGTAGAGTAGAGCGCTGAAATCTCCAGAATCGCAGTGCATGGCACAGAAGTCAAAGCTGCCATACCCTAACCATACAAAACGTAGCATAACCGAACGTAACGGGACTCTACCTAATTCACCGAGG
>NW_016995948.1:0-251 GCF_001483705.2 Eufriesea mexicana | reverse complement strand
AGCACTTGAACTACTTACAATTGTAAAAATTGAATGAAAATTGACAGTTTGTCGATTGTCAACCGTTACCAAGGCACCACCGGTGGTCACCCGTGACTACCAATAAGATAAACGTTCCATTGGGTAAGAATGTTGTTTTATATTACCAATTTATTATCATTTTGCTTTGAATAATAAAAATACTCCCGTGGCGTCCTGATCGAAAGAAGTGATTTCGGAGTGACAGTCAAATGGGTTAACACTCATTGTCG
>NW_016995947.1:0-685 GCF_001483705.2 Eufriesea mexicana | reverse complement strand
TATATCCGTACATCCATACATTCCTACATCCATACATACATACATCCATACATCCTTACATACGTACATCCATACATACATACATCCATACATGCATACATACATAAACCCATACATCCATACATACATACATCCATACGAGCATCCATACATACACCCATGCATACAGCCATACAGCCATACAGCCATCCATCGATACATACATCCACCCGTATTTCCATCCTTCCATACACCCATACATCCATTCGTCCACCCATCAATTCATCCATCGATACATACATCCACCCGTATTTCCATCCTTCCATACACCCATACATCCATTCGTCCACCCATCAATTCATCCATCGATACATACATCCACCCGTATTTCCATCCTTCCATACACCCATACATCCATTCGTCCACCCATCAATTCATCCATCGATACATACATACATCAATACATACATCCATACATACAAACATACATTCATTCGTACATGCATCCATACATACACCCATACATCGATCCATACATCCTTACATATATACATCCATCCATTCGTACATACATACATCCATCCGCCATTCCATCCATCCATGCATACATCCATACATACATCTGTGCATACATCCATACATACATCCATCCATCCACCCAGCCACAAATCCATAAAACCATACATCCATCCATCCATACATTAAT
>NW_016995946.1:0-561 GCF_001483705.2 Eufriesea mexicana | reverse complement strand
ATAGATACTTAGGTATCATCACTGACGATAGGGAGTCAATTAGACTTCGAGTCACTAATATTGCAGTAATACATTAGATGTATGTCAATCTAACGTAGATCAACGTGTCACCAGTCAAAGCTTAAGATTATGCATTCTGGACTCCATTTTAAGGTCTCTATACGCAATAAGTTCTTCTTCTCGTGACAACTATGATACGAAGCAATAAAAAGGAAGAATGATCGATAATTATGCTCAAAATCAACTTCGCAGCACTTCCCCTAAACGAATCTTTGATCATCCTAAATGTAAACTGACTCTTAATGCTTAATCAATGTTTAAGCCACATAATTTTCATACATCACACCGATAATTGACACAAATAGCTAATACATCCCCCAAATCCTTGTCAACATCAAATCCCAAAGAGAAGAAAGGTAGATCCAAGCTACATACCAAACCACGTCTACTAATCATCATGAATCCTAAGATGTAAACTGACACTCTAATGCTCAAGTAACATAATTTTCATACGTCACACTGATAATTGACACAAGTACCCAACACATACCCCAAATCCTC
>NW_016995945.1:0-596 GCF_001483705.2 Eufriesea mexicana | reverse complement strand
CTATAGCATTCCGAAGGCAACAGCAAGCCAAAAGAATCATTCCGGCTTATTTGTGCAAGAAAGTTAGCTCACCACGATATTAGGCGAAATTGTCAATAAAATTGGACTTTCCATCCAGACTCCAGAGCATTGCAATGTCTATAGCGACGCCAATAGAATCTACCCTGCTTATTTAGGCAAGAAAGATAGCTCACCAGGATAATAGTCGTAAATGTCAATAGTTTTGAACTTTCAAGCCAGATTCTATAGTATTGAAATGGCTGCAGCACGGCAATAGTATCTTTCCTCCTGATTTATGCAAGAAAGCTAGCTCACTACAGTATTAGTCGAAATTGTCAAAAAAATTGAATTTTCAAGCCAGATTCCGCAGCATTGCAATGGCTATAGCACCACGAACGGATCTTTCCTTCTTACCTTTGCAAGGAAGTTAGCTCACCACGAAATTAGTCGAAAATGTCAATAAAATTGAAATTTCCAGTAAGATTCAGAAGCATTGCAATGCCTATAGCACGCCAATAGAATCTATCCACCTAATATATGCGAAAAAGTTGACTCACCACGATATTAGCCGAAAATCTGAATAAAACTGAACCTTC
>NW_016995944.1:0-546 GCF_001483705.2 Eufriesea mexicana | reverse complement strand
ATCCATAAATGCACCCATTCAAACATCCATTGATACATAAATCCATCCATCTATACATCCATCAGCCAATCGATCCAACCATCCATACATCCATACATACAGCAATACATACTTCCTCACATCCATACACCATTACATCCATGCATCCATGCAACAATCCATCCATCCATCCATACGTCCATACATTCATCAATACATACATACATCCATGCATGCATCCATACATTTATCCATTCATCCATACATCCATACATCCGTGCATCAATTCATACGTACATCCATCCATCCACAAATCCAACCATACATCCATACATCCACCTATCCATACATTCACACATGCAGCCATACGTACGTGCACAAATACATGCGTTCATACATCCATACATACGCCCATATACACATTCGTACATACATTCATACATGCATCCATCCATACATCCATACATACATCTATAGATACATCCATACGTTCATCCATACCTGCATACATCCGAACATCCGTCCATCCATACTTCAACCCATCCACACATCCATCCATTCATACCT
>NW_016995943.1:0-661 GCF_001483705.2 Eufriesea mexicana | reverse complement strand
CGCAGACGCAAGCAGAGTTTTGTAGCGCACAATACACTACAGAAGTCCATAGAGTCACTGTGTTTAGCAGAAAAACCAAAGCTATTCGAACCTTACCTCTGCTGACATAAACTAACTAAACGTAACCTAACCAAGCCTAGCATACCGCAGCCACAATTTCTGGCATTCTGCGATGAAAGCAGAGCACATTAGAGCACATTAGGGCGGAGAAATCCACCGAAAAGCAGTATGCAGCACAGAAGTCAGAGGTAACATATACTAACCTAACCAACCGCAACACTACCAAGCCGAACATACAAGAGCGCGGTATAGCATAGAAATCCACTGGATAACAGTGTAAAGCACGAAACTCGTCAGTGTAAAGCACGAAACTCGAATCCACGCAAACCTAACACAAGCTAACATACCGTAACCAAACGTAGCATAACTGAACCTAGCGGGCCGAGACTACAATTGCTGGCATCCCCAGGGACGAGCAGAGTAGACTAATGCACAGTGGACCTCTGCTATCCTCCGCATTGGAGTGCAAGGCAGAAAAGAGTAAAATTTCCCATCCTAACATGGCCTAACCTAACCCATCCGAACGAAAACGATCCCAAGGTCCTCTGTGCTCCAACATGCTAAGTAATATTCTGCTTGTCTTTGGGGAAGCCAGCAATAG
>NW_016995942.1:0-287 GCF_001483705.2 Eufriesea mexicana | reverse complement strand
ATGGATGTATATACGGTTCTATGTATGGATGTATGGGAGGGTGAATGAATGTATGAATGGATGGATGTTTGTATGGATGTATGTATGGATGTATGGATGAACGTATGGACGTATGTATGGATGTATTTATGGATGTATCTATGGATGTATGTATGTATGTGTGTATGGGTGTATGTATGGATGTATGGATGGTTGTAGGATTGGACGGATTTATGGATGTATGGATGTATGGATGGATGTATGCATGTGTGTATGTATGAATGTTTGGATGTATGGATGTATGAATG
>NW_016995941.1:0-465 GCF_001483705.2 Eufriesea mexicana | reverse complement strand
GAGGGCAGGAATCCAGCGAATAACTGTGTATAGCGCGAAAGCCAAAGCAATTCTAACCAAACCTAGCCTAAACTAACATGATCATGCGTAACGTAACCCAACCTAACGTGCAGATACCACTATTGCCTGCATTGCCATGGCCAAGCAGAGCATACTGGAGCGCAGTAGAGGTCAGAAATCCACAGAACAGGTGCGCATATCACAAAAGTCAAAGCTTTCCTCTCCTAACCTGGAAATACGGAACATAGAAACGTAACCCAACCTGCGATGCCACGACCGCAACTGCTGCCCTCACTAGAGACAAGCAGAGCATAGCAAAGCAATGTAGGGCGGTGAACTCGCCCGAATAGCAGTGTATAACAAAATAGTCGAAGCTATCCCAAGCATACCTATAGAAACCTTGCCTAAACGAACAGAACATAACACAACCTAACTTGCCGAGACCATTATTTGTCGTCCACAGAC
>NW_016995940.1:0-524 GCF_001483705.2 Eufriesea mexicana | reverse complement strand
AGCTAACTTCCTTGCGTAAGTAAGGAGGACAGATGCTTTTTGAATGTTATAGCCATTGCAGTGGTATAGAATGCGGCTGGAAAATGCAATTTTGTTGACATATTCGACTAATATCGTGGTGAGCTAACTTTCTTGCACAAATAAGGAGGAAAGATTCTATTGGTGTGCTTTGGCCATTGCAGTCCTGCAGAATCTGGCTGGAAAATACAATTTTATTGACATTTTCGACTAATATCGTGGTGAGCTAACTTCCTTGCGTAAGTAAGGAGGACAGATGCTTTTTGAATGTTATAGCCATTGCAGTGGTATAGAATGCGGCTGGAAAATGCAATTTTGTTGACATTTTCGACTAATATCGTGGTGAGTTAACTTCCTTGCATAACTAAGGAGGAGCGATACTATTGGCGTGCTATAGCCTTTGCATTGATATTGAATGTGGTCGAAAAATTCAAATTTATTGTCATTTTCGCCTAATATCATGGTGAGCTACCTTTCTTTCATAAATAAGGAGGAAGGATTCAATT
>NW_016995939.1:0-519 GCF_001483705.2 Eufriesea mexicana | reverse complement strand
GTTTGAATAATCTGGTCAGTCATGACTTAAATTCTATAGGAGAGCTAGAATGACAAAAGTCATTTCCGTTATCGCTGGAGACATTAACAGTTGACGACACAGCACTGATTACAGCCACCATCACGGTACTGTGGCCGTTGCATTAACTTGCTAACTGATATTGCAAATTCCGCACCAACACTAGAATTATCAGCGGACTGGTACGATGTCTTTTGTGGCATTGACAAATGGCAATACATTACTGAATACAGCCGTCTACACAATATCGTAGACATCGTATTGGTTTGTTTACTAATCGTCTAAGGTGTTCTGCAATTGTAGAACGATCAATGTAAAGAGCAACTGTCGCTGGAGACGTTGACACAGGACGAAGCAGTGCTGCGCAAGAGCACCATCACTGTACCCTAGCCGATGTATTGATATGTTCATTGATAACTTAAGTATCTGGGCCACTCAATACTTATCAATACATGGTACGCTTATGGTTAGAGATATCTGCAATTGACATAGCGCTACTTG